>NW_010400820.1:0-1811 GCF_000710305.1 Buceros rhinoceros silvestris | reverse complement strand
TGAAAAAAGAATGTAATTTAGAGCTTCCTTGAGCTGCTGTTTCAAGGAGGTGGTAGAAGGATCTCATAGCTTCCGAGGTCAGGGTAATCCTGCTCTTGGCACGTGCTCCTGTTGCATCTCTTCAGTTTGGTGACTTGCATTGCTTTGCAAAGGAGCAGGAAAAACTGTGTAGGTTTCTGCTGGGTTACGAAGCTGAATCATTTTATAAGGGTCCAGTGAGCTCAGAAGCAGCACATGAATGCACTGGGACTTCCTTCATAGGAGAGAGTAATGCTTCCCCTCCTCCTGCAGGCAGCTGATAGGCCCTTCAGAGCTTCCCTAAGAAGCAGCCTTCAAGAAGGGTCAGTAAAGTGTTTAAATTAGAAGCAATATGGCTGTCTAGGATACAGGTTACCACAAAGTTACGAAAATGAGCAGTCCATCATGATAATGAGTAGGCTGACTTTTAATTAGTCTTTAAAGCTAATTTCTTAACAAAAAAAGTACTTTCTTGGCTTTTGGGTTATTTCTCCACAGTCATTCTCAGCTGTTTTTAGCCCAATATGTATCATACAGAGTATTGCTAACTATTCGTCATTTATTTATAGCTTTATGATTTGATTTTAATTGTCAATTCCCTTTTCTCCTATGGCAGCACAAAAAAGTGTTCCGTTTGGAACACAGAAAAATTCAACTACCATGGTTATGCACGAAAATCAGCAAATCATTCCAGAATTCACAAAGTTCATTCAGTCTCTACATTTTGCTTTAATCCAGTCTCGTAAAGATGCTACTGCAGATTTCAATGCTGTTGTGGAAAAGTATATAAATGAGTATTTGAAAAGATGCTGTAGTGGCTCTGGAAAATATAGAGAATTTGTATTATATCGGTATGAATCACGATTGGATGACAAAAAATTTCTTTATGCTGCTCCAAAAAATAAATCTCATGTTGACAGCTCCTTGCAAAACTATATTTTTGGTTGTGAGGCATATCAACTACCTGTTTCTAGAGCTAAGGAACTGATGGAGGGGAATCGGAAACTTCAACAGTTCAGTCCTGTCTCAGATTATGAAGCCACAGAAGAAGACTTTGATTTTGCCAGTGCAAAATGGGGGAAAAGAATCCATGCAAAATATGAAGCCACTGCTGCCAAGCGAAAACTGCCTCCTCCTGGAGATTATGATCCCGACAGACTCAAAGAACTTATTAACTTAATCCAGTGTAGGAAAAAAAATGTAGGTGGAGATTCTGATTCTGAAGACCTGAGAAATAAAAGTGGTCTGAAAAGGAAACTGGAAAAACAGTCTGAAAATTTCCGGAAATATTGTAAAATGAGTGACTCTTCAGAGATTAGTTGTCAGTATGAAGGTAAGAAAGTCCTTGTTTAGAGCTTCTCTTTGAACGCTGTGATTCAAAGCATACTTAACATGTAATCTCTGGGGCTGCTCTGCCGGCTATAGAGGGGAGCTGGGGCTATTCTATGGGCTCTAGAAGGGGCTGGGGCTGCTCTGCCTGTTATAGAGGGGATCTGAGGCTATTCTCTGGGCTCATATACATGTAATCTCTAGAGATTTACTATTTTTTGCACGTTGTGGATATTTTAATGCATGGTGATTCATTTAAACATTGGCCTGAGATCTATCAATAGAGATGAAGTTTATTTTTAGGTAGGTTGCCTCTTTCTAGGAGACAAATTCACAGGAGTTGTCATAGAAAATGCTTTTCATTGGCCTTTTTGGAGGGAAGGCAGACTTGCAAAAAGTTTGATTAGCTCTGGAGCTGCCCAAAGGTTCCTCATACAGAGCCCTAAGCAGGCTCGGTATCATAA
>NW_010400819.1:43484-43708 GCF_000710305.1 Buceros rhinoceros silvestris | reverse complement strand
CCGGTCCGGCGGAGAGGTGCTGGAGAGAAGACGCCGTCGGAAAATAAATATTTGGTTTAGTTTTTCTGCTGGTCCTTCAAGAGCTGGAGAGGCGGGGGGAAAAAAGGATAAATGACACCCCCATCCGTCCCTGAGCTTCCCAACTCCTCCTGCATCTCTCGAGTGAGAAGAAAGAAAGAAACGCGAACGCTGAAAAGAAAAAATAAAAACCAAAATAAACGAAA
>NW_010400819.1:42939-43171 GCF_000710305.1 Buceros rhinoceros silvestris | reverse complement strand
GACAGACAGAGCGGAGATGCGTGTAGATCCGCTCCTGGTACCAAAGGGTTTAGCCTAGAGATGGTCGGAAGAGATAAAGGCTATAAAGGCTCGGAGAAAAGGGGATGGCATTTTTTTCCCCCCTTTTTAAATTGATATTTAATGGGAGAGCCTATTGGACAGAAACCTGGACACGAGTCACTTAATTGGACTTGACATCTGTCACAGTGTGGGAGTTTTCACAGCCCAAATA
>NW_010400819.1:42446-42686 GCF_000710305.1 Buceros rhinoceros silvestris | reverse complement strand
TTTTCCCCCCCCCGCCCCCACTGCCACCGGGTCCCCCCCCTCCTATCCTCTGCCACCCCACTCCCCCCCCCCAAAAAAAAAATTGGATACCCATTGATCTAGAAAAACACCGCTGGCATTTGCCGTGCAAGCTAATAAATAAGCTTTAAACATCAATTTGCATCACGTACACCGAGAGTGTGGAGAACCATCAGACTGTTTTTCTAGCGTATTTTGGCAGTCCCCCTGCGCTCTGTTTCC
>NW_010400819.1:22406-42264 GCF_000710305.1 Buceros rhinoceros silvestris | reverse complement strand
TGTCGCCCGCCCTCCCCGCTCCACAACGCAGACAATGAGGCGAGGGAGCTGGCCACGGGTCTGTGCCTTTTCTGCTCACCAGAGGCTGGATGGAACCAGGACCCTTCGTGCCAGAGCCAGGGGATGCCTGTGACTGAAGTGACTCTTCTCACTGCCACCTTGCCCCAGCCTCCTCCCACCTGCCAGCCCCTTCTCCCCTTTTCCCCATCTCTCTCCCAGCAGATCCCATCAAATGGGGGCCATAGCCACTTTTCTCGGTATGATCATCTTCCTACCTGGAGAATTTTCTGTGCCAGGAGCCTGTGCTGGCAGGGTCCCTCTGGAGCCACCCAAAAGGGGCAGCAGGAGGGGTGAGCGATGTGGTCTCCTGCACAGAGCAGAGCCGGTTCTGCTGCTTGCTGGCAGCTCTGTGGGTGCGTGGTCTTGGCCAGAGACGCTTCTCTCCCCGGGACTCATCAGTAGGATGGGTGGGGGTGAGGTGACAGGAAAACACTTGTAGGGATCCCCTCAGTTCATCCCACAACATATGCAACAGGCTAGGAGAGCTCTGAATGGAGAGCTCTGAATGCTCTTGATATGATTTACAGGACCTTGACAAGAATGAGTAACATGTCTAAATAATTGTGGGTTTTGCCAATTTTTTTTTGACATGTTACATACTCTGGCAAAGAACATAATCTCCCTGCACATCACCTGCCCCACTAGCAAAAGAAACACCTGCAAGAGGATCCTCATGGACATTGCTTCCAGGAAAATGTGGGAATTTCTCACCCTTCCCCTGCCCACATCAGGTCTGCGAGACACTAGAAGGCTGTCACTTGTGTAGGTGCTCTGAATGCACATGCTGGCACTGGATTCGTGGATATCCAACATGATCCCAGCGGGGCTTCTGGAGATGCTTGGCTAAGCAATCCTTGGCTGCCATGGGACATGCCTGTCAAAGACCCACCACGGAAGGCAGAGTGCAGAAATGCAGTACAGCCTCTGTCCGGGAGGGTCTGGAATGCGTGTGCCCTTAGCCCATCTCTCTGCCAGTCCTGACAAGGGCCTTCCTAGATCTGCAGAAAGCCTCCTGCCGATCTTGAGGAGAGCAAGGAGGCATAGCTGTGAGGTACCTGGTCTTCGAGGAAAGGGGGGTTACATTAGTGCTTGGGGGAGTGTTTGAGCTGCTAGGCAGAGGGACTCAGCAAGTTCCTTTGCTACTGTGAAGAGAAGTGACTAAAATCCTAGCTACCTTCTCAGGAAGATTCAGATACAAATCACGGGGGCTGTGGCACATCCCCATTCAGCTCAGCTCCCTGGTAACCTTTGCTCTGGTAACCTGGTGCTCTTTGGAGATCAGGATCTGAGCAGTTGAGGGTCACTGCGCTCCACATGGCAGGACCCAAGGTCCCATTCCATCAAATGACTACTGTTCCACACTTCAAGGAGCAAGCTGTGAAGCAAACCTTCTCCCGCTCTTACTTGACTGTGGCTCAGTGCTGGGGGCTTTGCCTTGCAGTACTCCCCAAGTCTGAGGCCTCAGCCCACAGAAGCTGCAGGTGATGGAACAAGTAGCTGGCTTAGGCTACCATCAATAACAGCCAGAAGCTGCTAATTCATGCAAGCCACCCTGTTCTCTGCTGCAGATGCTGTCATCACATGGCTAGCTTTTTTTTTTATTTTTGATTTCCAGGAAGAGACTAAGCTGTTGGTTCTCGATGCCCTTCGATTATGAGTGGACATTTCTGACACCTCATAAAGCACTGTTTACTACCACTGTGATCCAATTACCCTACTTGCTCTGCTCCCAGACGTGTTAAATCTAGAGGTTCCTACTCTGCCCTGGACATGCCAGGCCTGCGGTGTCTACCCAAACAGCCCTGCTGGGGTACGGTAAATCTCACATCAACTGCAAGAGCCAGGACATAGCCTGTGTTCCTTCAGCCCTAAGAAGCCAGTCAGAAGTGCTGGACCTGACAACCTGGCTCTTCTCTGAGCAGACAAAGCCCCAGATCCCAGAAGCAGGGCCAAATTCTCCCAGGGAGACCTCTCCTCCCTCCCACCACTCACACTTGGAGAAAAAGGCTGGTTTCCAGAGCTCAACATTCCCAGGACCGACTCGCTCAGATGTGGAAGTCGCCAGAAATGATCAGAAATTGTGGGGCAAAAGCGCAGTTGACAGAAACTACACCAGTTCCATTTTGGCGAAGGAGGGATGACTCAAGATCTCTGTGTCTTTTTTCTTGGAATACAGGCTGGTGCAAGTGAAGACCTCCACGCTGGGAATCAGTATGGTTCCAAAGGAAGCTGCGTAGATGTAAGACCACCTTATGACTTGTATCCCCCAATATAGGCATGGCCAGTGCAAGCCTATGGTTGGTCTCTTCATTAAGTGTGCACCTCACTGGCATCAAGACAAGCTGACATTTCCAAAGGCTGTCAAAGGTGACCTCAATGGCATGAATGGCACTGGTTTGGCTTCTCTGTAAAAGGTGGAACTGCAGACTAAGTCCATGATGGTGAACCTTGAAGCACAAGCGGACAGACGTCTCCTGGAGGAGAATCTGGGATTACATTTCGCCATGCTGAAGGGCTGTAAGGGAGCCAGGAGCACCTCTTCTTTACCTGTCTTGAGATGTTGCTCACAGGGCTGGAGGTAAACCAGGAGCTGTTTTCCTGTGGATGGCATCGCAGTTCACAGAACACCCATCTCCTTCCCAGCAACCTCATAAGTTTAATGAAAGGTAGCCAGAGAAAGACTCAATATCAAAACCCCCATATTCCATCTTTGTAGAGGCCATCTCACTGGAAAGCAAGAAGGAAACCGCTCTGTTTTGGCTTCCAGGGCTCGCTGACAAGCAATAAAACCTTATGATCTGAACTGCTCACTAAAGGAGACCTAGCATGAAACTAGTATTTTTTAATTCAGTAATGATTGCAAATAAAAGCTGCCCATTGCTATGGGACTTACAGCAAAGCACCACAAGCCACCAAACAGTATCAAGCGATTGATCAGTGGTGCTGAATCTGCAACTGAGACTCACATTCCAGGGTTTTTCAGGGGCCGGTAGGATGAGGCTTTGGAAAAGCAAGATTCAGAAGTGGATGGTCTTCAGGGTGTGTTCAGAAGAGACAAGAATGAAATCAGGGCTTGCCAAGTTACAATATTTTGTGGAAAGGGGGCACCTTCTTGTGTGAACTTCTCAGATTCATGTCACACAACCAAACAAAGGTAACGTCATTTGTGAGAATAGCCTGGGTTGGCGCGCACCACCTAGAAGTCTGCAAGGGTGCAGCACTAACACCCTGGAGCAGGTCCTGAGTAGATGCTCTATTGGCCTCGCAAAGCAGAAGAAGGAAAGAACCCAGCTGGGCTCTCCATCACTGGGCCAGGTACCAGGAAAACCGTTTTTCACTTGCAGCCTGAGCAAACCTCCCAGTGCTGCCATGGAGAGGTGTCAAACATGGGAACCCACAACATCGCTTTTATGGCTTTGCTTGTCAGAGCAGAGCTGCGCTTCCATTACCGACACGTCCTCTATGTGTCGAAAGGACAGCTTTTCAGGATGCTTGAGAACATCCATTCTCTTTTATAGCATACGCCATTCGCATTGCTGGCATATGCTGCCCATTGAAATAAATGGAGCTTGTCACTCTTGGATGTGTTCCTTGGAAATAAATGGTCAGACAAATTAGAACGCTGAGCCATGAAAATCCTCGTCCTTTTGAAAAATCTGTGCTAGATATAGCTCAGTGCTTCTGCTCATGGTTTCCTTGGACGTTTGGGTGATATTTTTTGTTTTCCACTGGCCATGTTTGCTTTCTCTAGGCAGTGAGATTGAGGCTGTTTTAATAACGAGTCAGGAGCTTTGAGGCTGCTGCTGGGAACAGCCTGCCACCGGGGAAGGTGAAAAAATAGTTTCCCTTCTGCGCCATGAACAGAGGTACCAGGGCCATCAGGTCTGGATGTGAGGCCACCCTGGCTGAGATCTGCCAGCATTTGCAGGACAGGCAGATCTCCTCCAGCTGCTCCGTTGCAAACAGAAGCGTGACTCTCCCTGGGACTGGGTGCTATGTTTAAACCAGTAGTCTCCAGGCTAGCTAGTGGTTGAAATCCTCGGCTTTTAGACAAAATCCTGATTCTTTTTACCTGATTGCAGCCTTTGACTCATGTCCCTTGGTCTCTGTTTTGGTTCCAGTCTTCTCCTTTGTCTGTTGGACTAGAGGAGCCATGACGTTAAGATCAAGCTCTAGCTGCTACTGTAAAGAGCCAGGTTCTGTCATGAGGGTGTTCATGACCCTTCACTGCCATATTGCCCTCACATCTCCAGAAATCATCCTTGCAATGTTAGTTAATATTCAGAGGTCTCTTGAGGGTAGGGTGTGCCTTGGGAGATGGAGGATGATGTAGAATTGTTAAAGGCAACAGGGACCACTGCAAACACGTCTCTGCAGATTGAAGGCCACAGCACTTCTCTATTCAGTTCCTGTATGAATAAGCATGTGTTTTTCAGAAATAATATTCATGTTTTGTCTGAACATTGGTGGTAGTGGAAGATTCACTACGATCCTTGGTAAGCTACTCCATCAGCCGTTTCTCTGTTGAAAACACTGATATGAAAAATGAGCACGCACACCTTCAGCACCCAGCCATGGAATTTTGTTATATCTAGCCCCCCCGGCTTAAGAGTTCTCTATTATCATATTATCAGGTTTAGGTAGGGGTTTTGTGAACAGGTGTATGCATGCGTGCCGTACAGCTGATATGCCTGCATGCACCAATTATCAGCTTGGACTTTCCAATCATGCAGAGCCTAGCTACAGCTATTGCTCTTGCTCTGGTCAGACGTCTGGAAATTTTGGACAAATTGGAAAATTCCACCTGGGCAAACATTTCAGGCAGAAAGAGAAGACATGCCTGAGTAAACCCAGACATCTGTCAGTCCTTCCTAGCTCAGTGTTCATTAGTAGTGGCCATACCAATTCTGCAGCCTTCTTTTTGTTAAACTGAACAGGTTGGAATGCATTGTCATCGAGCAGAAGAGACTAATCCTGCTTTACTTTTAAGGCAGTTCTGGTCTGGGATATTTCCCATTCTTCGCATCCACAATCCCACCCCAGAAATGAGATGCTTAGCATGCCAGTCTCTGAATACAGAACAAGAAATACATAGCACACTTTTCAGTGTGTCTATGAGATTGCATTTTAATGCACTGGATGAACTTTACTTCTATAAATTTGTCAAGTTGCTTTTTGAATTCATGTGAACTTTCAGCATCCATAATTCCACATGGCAATGAGTTCTCTGTGAGCCATCCAATTTAGGTAAATGCATAAAAAGATACTTGTAAACACGTTTGCAAATAACTTAGTCAAGTTTTCTGTATTGCTGTGGCTTCTACTGCTGATGAGCACATGAAGAGCAGTGTTGAGTATGTGGGCAGCAATGCCTTATGTTTTCAATGAATGTATCTTGTTGAAAGCATAAATAGTGGGTGGACTATAGCCAGTTAGGGAAAAGAGGAGGAACCTCCTAGTGCCTGAGTAGGGGGAAGGCAGTGAGACCAAGGCCTGGCTCCTCGAAAGCAGCTGGTCACCTTGCAGACCCTGGGCCAGGGACTGCAAATACAACCAGCCGTGCACATGGACACACATTTGTTACACAACCTGGAGCCACGAAAAGTGGCTGCGTGGAGTAGGCACTAAAGCAGTTTTAACAAAGCAAGCCAGCAACAGAGATTTCAATGGTAACCTTTGTAACGCGCTAACAAGCCACACACACAAATAACTAGTAAGTAGTTTGTGAATTAAGCAGGACAAATATAAAGAACTTGGTGACTTTGGTACATGCCTGGTGTCCCAAATACGCCTGGTGGGCTAACGAGGCTCCCAAACACACATGGCTGGGGTGCAGCAGTTCCTGAATTGATGAGGAGGCAGACACGGTGTTCTTTGCCACTGAGGACCTTACCTGTGTACGTGTGTGCAACTGCTGGCTGCCAGGGTGAGGAAAGAAAAAGTGGATGTCAAGTCTAGCTGGCAGCCAATGCATCTGTCTTCTGTCTTTCACTCCCCCACAGTCGAGTTGGAACTTGGCTATTTTTAAGTCTGATGTCTGTGTGTAGCCATGGGGAATGCTCTTTCTTGGGAAAAAGGGAGAGGAAAAAAAAAAGGAGGAGATTTTGAAGCCACCTGCATTCCATAAGCAGATATTTCTCCCTCCATCGATGCTCCCAGGTCTCCTTTCTTCACTTGGAAGAAGTAGAACTTATAAAACAAAGTAATAATAACTGGATAGCTTAGGCCAGCTGACCAGGGAAGAAAAACTTGCAGTGTAAGTACTGCAAGTACTCACCGGAGAGTCAGAGTCACTCAGAGCCTCACGGGAGGATCCAGGTGCTCTGCCCAGTTCAGTGACCTTTCCCCAGCCATGGCCAGTGTTCGGAATCTCACAAGTGGGTGCACTGAGCCCTCTGGAAGATGCCGATGCGAATGTCTAGTGTTCCAGCCTGAGGATAGGATATGTCTGTGCAAAGCAGAGTCTGAAGGTTAAGAGCATGTCTGTAGGAGTGACAGAATGGGCACCTAGCAACCGGGCAGTCATAAATGTAATTTTAAGGTTTACTTCATTATGCAAGCGGCTTGCGGCAACCAGGTAAGCGCTCTTCAAGAGCAGTTTAATCACACAGGCAGGTGGAAGAGCAGCTACTCACTAGCCTAAAGACACCTGAATGGCTCTGTTGTGCCATGACAAAGGGCTGTCTTGCCCCACGTTGACACTGGTTTGTAACAGAGGCTGAGAGGAGGAGGGTGAGAACAAGGTAACATCGCCAGGCATGGTATCCTGTCTTCTAGTAAACACTGACTTGGTTATTTCCCAGGGTCAGAAGTGGTTTGGGGGTATTTAACAATCCCTGAAGGATCCCCGAAGGATTTGTTTTCCATTAATTTGTTCAATTTATTATTATTTTTTTAAATCACACACACAACCTCCCCTTGCTTTTGTTTGTTCTGAACATGCTGTATTTCATTTGCCTCCTACTTCTTGATTTCTAGGAACAATGAACAAGCATTCCCTGCTCTTCTTTTCTCTTCCTGCTTCTATTCACCTCTATCATATTTAGCTCCCCAGCGGCTTCTTTTCCAGCCACAAAATTCCAAAGTCTGTATAGTTACTTGCTACTTTATCCACGTAGGAACTTGCATGGGAGTAGCTGCATACCTTTGTCCATCTTTGTTGCCCTTCCTTTCCTGCAACAAGTTCTGCTACATCATGTGGGGTGGGGATAGAACCAGAATGTACTCTTCAAGATGTGGACACATCATAGATTCATACAGTGACTTAAGGGTGCTTTTGGTTATGTAATGTATCCCCTTTCTTTCCATGCTTGGCACAGTCAGCTCCCAAACGGCTTCTTGTTCACCCTTTCTTCCTGGTAGTTTTATACCTGCATCAGAGGTCTAGAGATGTCTGTGGGTGATACTGGGTGAAGCAGAAGCCTAGACCCACAACTGAGTCAGTGGTCTCACAGATGATTTCACCTCTCTGTGCCTCAGCTCTGTCCCCAGGAATGGGAGAGTTTCGCAGCCTAGCAGAGAAGAAGCAATGTGAGGCAAGTTGGGTGTATCTGAGATCCCTGGATGAATGCTGCCAGGAAAGGGGAGGCCAGTGTTAATTAATTAGGGTGAGCACTAATTATGTTGGCACAATGAAAGTTGTAACACTTTTTCTCGCATCCCTCCCTGTCTTGTTGCTCTCCCTGTGTTCTCACTCCCTTGTAAACAGGGACTACAACTAACTGACTAATAATAAAAAAGCATAACGAAAATTCAAACAACTTTAATGCCTGGAACGAGCAGCAAGGGTATCGCTGGCATGCAGAGCACTCAGGGGTGCAGACTGACCAATTTATTTCCACTTGTATAGCTCAGGCCAAATGTAACTGGCTTTGCACTGACTCCTGTGAGTTGTATGGTCATTCCTGGCACAAGAGGCAAATTGATTTACTCCAAGAAGTCACTCTGGCCTAGCAAATTAGTTTTCCTAACAAAATACTTCCAGAGAATACCATCGTACTGTCTAAAAAGCCACAGAGGTTCACACCATATCTGAGGTTCCTTCTCTGTGTAGGCTTTAACCTCCTCTGTAATCCAGCAGCTGCTTCTCCCTCAATCTCCAGACCTCTGGCTTTTTAGTCCTGAGCGTATGGAAGGTGGTGTTGGGTCTTCTGCATTCTCATTCATCTCCACTGACCACCTTTTCCCATCCCACAGTGGCTATCTAGCACTGCCCTTCTGATTTTTGACAGCCTTTTTGAACATAAACTAGCTGTGTCACAAACTGATGGACATTCTTTTCCCATAATTCTGACCTCTGTCTCCTGTTATAGGCTCTAGAGTTCTTTTTGCATCCTCTATTTGAATGTTTCCTCATAGCTTGCTCAATATGAAATCTGTCAGTTGCCCCGTTATCTTTCCTGCCTGCACCCCCTGTTTTCTCCTTTGTTTCCCTATGGAAACAAGGTTTGGGAGCTGACTGTTCATCATGAATGATTCTCAAACTGCTCAGTTGGATAGATCCTTGTTTGAAGAGAAGAAGACCTACCAAGAAGACTGGCTGCTCAGGGCTTAGTCAAAGCTAAGAACACAGCCTCCCAGAAGGATAAAATATTCTCTGTTTTCAGGATTTCCTCATGAATTCAGACAGTTCCTGTTTGTATCTAGGACAATGCCTGACGTTCACAGGAACTCTGCTGAAGCCTCCTAGGGCAATAACTCTTCGTATATATATGTATATAAACACAAACACACACATATGTATTCAGATAGATAGGCACATTTGTAAGGCTGCTGCTTTAGCCTCCTCTCAGGCTCAAGATTATCTGCTTGTCTTCCCAAGAAAACTCCACTTTAGGGCTACATTTAAAGAAGGAAACAGAAAAGCAGAAAAGTTGCATAACTACAAAATTGCATGTTATAATTCAGATGGCCATTCACTCCTTCTGCGGCCTGTGTGTTCATCTCTGCAGGGTTAGCATAAGCTTTGTATCGGTTAGGGAGTCCGGTTTTCTTCTGCAGTCACAATTACATAAAATTACAGCATTCCCTTAACAAAGTGCTACTAGACCTCCTGGTTTTCGGATGAATTTGAAAATATGCCTGGAGACCGTTACACGCATCGAAGTCTGAATGCGTATGAAGTGTCCTGAGGTCAAAACTCTCATGAGATATGAACTACCTTGGATCATTTTGATGTGGTCTAATTTTATCATGCACAGTTACTCACAAGATTTTTAATAAGACTACAGGTCGTAGTAGGACCCTGTAAAGCACTTAAAAGCCCATATGGCTTAGCAAGTGTATGCACTTCCAGGTGGTGAAGAGTGCCTGATGTTGAAGGCTGTGGGGGAGAAGATGTTTCTATTTCTGCAGATTGTAGATAAATGTTCAGCTCTGCATAACTCCAACTGCCTTTCTTATCTCTGTCAGGTCTGTGCCCAATGCCCCAAGAAACTCTTGCTGAATGATTCCAGCACAATTCCACTTGTTCACAGAGAAGATTTCTACCCACTGATCCCAAAGTGTTTTTAAAAGTTGCATAGATTCACTGGTCTTGTCTTATGGGCAAGGGAAGATGGGGTATGAGTGAGTTACAGGTACAGAACAAATCTGGAAGAGGACAGATGGAAAGATGATCCAATCCTCTCTCCATCAAGACTGAGATGTCAGGATATTGCATCCAGAAGAAAAACAGGCCCCTGACTACCTCCATGAGATGACTTAGGATAGAGTAGTAACTGCTGGTGCTCTTCTAAACCAAACCGTATCATACTCCCAGGTCTGCTGATTTTGTCATTCACTGGCCCTGGGGTTCGGGGAACATTTGCACAAGGGAATTCACCCACAGACTGGTGGTAGCCATAGCCTCTCTAGGGGCAGTTATGAAGCACAGCATCCCCAAGTCCTCAGCTCTACAAAATCAAACCTCTGAGTGGGCATTAGAACACAATGACTCTCGCTTGCTATTTGCCATAGTTTGTTTGTATTCAGGTTCTAGGTTCAAAGAAATAAAGTTGTATGTTAGGCCATTCTCAAGTCCTCTTGTTTTCTCTCAGATGATCTCTCTTCTGCTCACTTTCTCCATGGTCTCTTAAAGTGAGGACTGAGTTGTGAGTCGCCCCCCTGTGCATACTGGGTATGATCTTTCTGACAAGCGCTGCTCTACAGTATTGAGCAGAAGCTAATGCAGTTTGATTCACCACTCACTTAGGGTTGACAGATGAGCTGGCAAGTCTTTTTGTGGCAGCTTAGGCTACTTTCATATCCAGCTGTCTGCCTCGTCCATCAGCCTCAAGTTGCTGCCCCTGTGACAGAAAGTCTCAGCAGCTCCAGTTCATCATGTGGTGTCTCAGTGCTTTCAAGCTAATGCACCAGATTCCATCACAGCAGAGCTACGGGAGGATGCAAATTCCCATCTGTTAAATCTGCAAAGGGAGTAATGGGAGGAGGGTCACCAGGAAGTTCTTAAACTACTGCTGCGGGGCTCGTCAATGTGCATCTGTCAGTCTACTCGAATGAATCAAGTTACTGGTAATTGGGATCAGTATCATCACTCTGTGCCTGAGCAGACTCCAGCGCACAGGGTATGGAGGTTCTAGCCCACCCCTGGGTCCTTAGAACCTTAGGTCCAGAAAGGAAAATTTTCTGCTTTCTTGATGGATTCCAGATTTCATGCCCATATCCATATTTTATGTGCTACAGCTAGAAAACGAGTTCACTTTTCATTCAGAAATTGTCATCTCAAGGAAAATTCCAGGATGGGTGACAGGAGGAAGCAAATTATGGGCTGCAACTAATAAATGGCCATTAAACAGCTGCAAAGACACAGGACATGGAGGGTCTCCCAAGGCCGCAGTTTCACAAGCAGAAGTGAAATCACTGAATGGGGCTTGACAAGTGTATTCAGGATTTTTATGCAAGCCCTTCAAGAGAAAAGAGATGTCTCTGTCTGTGGGAGAGGGGAGCATGGGAAGGTAACCGGGAAGAAGAGGAAGACAGAAGGCTACAGGCTGAGTCATGCAAGGCTTGGTTTTCTCCCTTCTTGGGAAGTTCAGAGGCAGAATACTCTTAAGGAAGATGGTCTTGCTCTGAGAATGTGCATTTCCAAAGACCTCAGCTTTGATCATGGCCCCTGTGCAGGAAAACAGGAGGTGGGCAAGCACCCTCTGCAGCTGTCAAGTGCAGGCACCAGCGTAGCAGCTGGTTCTGGCCCCTCTTACAGCTTCTTGGGCATCTCCCCCACGGCATCTCCCTGCAAAAGCCAGGGACATCCTCAAGTCTCAGTGGAGACTGAGACTTTGCCGTGGTGCAGAAACCGGTGTGGGCCTCCTCCTCGACAGTTGAACTGCTCATCCAGCAGCTTGGGAAATGCAATTATTGGCAAAGGTAATGAGATGGCATCAGGAGCACTGTGTAAATACCATTTGGGCTGCATTCATAACCCCACTCCACGAGCTGCCTTTCCATGAAAGAGGCAGTCTGGTCCCCTTGGATAATCTTAATAGTTTCTGACACGAAGGCTTCTACTATTTCATGACTTATTTCCCCAGTATCATTTAAATGTATTAAAACACTGTTAGCGTAGAAAGTAGGCAGCGTGTTAGCATAATATCTAATCAGAACTAGCCTGCCTGTCCCCGCAGGGTTTCTTTATTTATTTATTTTGTGTCTGTTTGTGCTGTTTTCTTGTTAGATTGGAGAGCCCTTCCTTGACACACTCATTTGTTCTGCTGTGTAATAGAATAGGATCCTTTGGAGCCGCTGACATCTGCTTTATTCTTGAGATCTGCAACTCTCAGCCCACAAAGCAACAATGATAATAATAATAGCAATAGTAATAATCATAGTGCTAGGAAGCCTCAGAAGTCAAGTTAAGCATGAAGAGGAGAAGACAAAAAATAGAGGAGGAAAGAAATGGGCTGGCAAAGAGCGTTTCGATCACTGTGAGTATATTTTTATTGGTCCTGATTCTTCACTCATTTACCCATGCTTTATGATTGCACTGCCTGTGGACTGCAATTAATTTCCTCATGACTTGTAATATTGCAAGGGAGAGGGGATCAGGCACCGTGGTGTATGCGATCAGGACACTTGTTCACGAGTATATTCAGCTCTGCTCTCGCTCAAGTACATTGCTTTGATTTCTCAATGGCATTGCAGTATTGATTTTGAAGGGAATTAGTTTCTTCAGTGCTTCTGAAGATCTGGCCAGTGTGATTTCTCGGGGACTTATTCAGCCTCCTCCCCCACAACTTTATCCTCATATGTCAGAGCTGAAATAATTGGCATTGCACTATATCAAACCGGCGGGATGCAGTCCTGAAGGCTGGGGGGAATCAAATCCAGAGCCAGCCTTGACGAAAAGCTACATGAGGAAGAGAGTCACTGGGCTAAGCAGTGCCTGAAAGAGGCCTGGAAGCCATGAGCGCCCACTCTGGGTCATCTTGTCTGAATCCTGCTTTGTTGAGATAAAGCATGGCTTTGTGTTAACTCAGGGCAAGGAGAGGTGACAGTGCACTGCAAGGAGGAAAGGAGGGAAAAGGGAGGAAAGAAAAAAGGAGTAGGAAAAGAGGAAGGAGAACGTAAAAAAAAGGCAAAGCAGTAAGATCAGGTCATGTTGAGCTTCGAGCATCCTTGGCAGGGGCAGAATTTATCTGAGTGTGTTAACCTACCTGGCTGTTGCACCATCACCTAATGCATGTTATTCACACTTCGGAATTCTGCATGGTTTTTTACTTGAGGTGAAAACAAAACTTGGGACTTGTGATGTTGACAAGTAAGGATCTAAAAATGAGTTTCATGGTTGGTCTCAATGTTTGTGGCCAGCCAACAGGCAAATGAACCTAGAAGGACTTGAAATTAGTGAATTTGGGCCATTCTGAGCAGCTGGGAGTAAGTGTCCCTCTTGCTTTTTAGCCTAAGGCTCTCTGTCATAAAAACAGGATGTCTGAGCAAGTACAGAGACCAGGTAAATCTCTAACTAGCTTCATTAACAAAGATGCAAAACTCAGGCTCCAATGTTTGTTGTCCTTCCCCTTTCAGAAGGACAGCACGGGCTAAAGATTCTTGTTCATAACGGGTTTCCCAAGCCCAGCTGCTTCTGGCCCAGAGCTCTGGTCTCCTCAGAGCCCTCAGTTCACACTATTACTATTACCAGTGTCATTATCTCTTTAACTGGACACAGGCGTGACATTTGCAAACATTGGTAGGGTCACCCTTCTGCTGAGTCCTTTATATATATAGATAGCATGCAGACACGGGGCAATACAAAACAGAAAAGGGGCTCATGAAAAGTACAGATGGAAAAGATTTATGAGGTCCCATCTGTTCCCTTTTTCTCCCAGCATATGCTTATAAACTCAAGTATCTTTACTAGGGTTTTGTGTAGTTTTAAATGCTCTAGCCAGCAGGACTTCCACGCCACATGGGAGGCTTTTCCATCAGCCAGTGCCTCTCATTCTCTCAAAACACAGCATTGCAGAGAGGTGCCTCATGAGACCTTCTCCAGCAACTCACCCCATGTCAGATCTGAAGAAGACATACACACTAGAAATCTTGTCTGATTTGTTGCTTCCTGAGCTGTATCAGTCTGATAAAAGGCTGTGGCATCATCCAGATACTCAGAAGCATTTCAGTACCATTCCATCCCATTTCAGGTGACTATTCTGTTTCAGGGAGTGCTAGCGTCATGGTTTAGGATTTCGGCTCCAGGGCAAGGGGAGCTGTTCTCCCCTTTTCTGGGCACAAGAGGAGGTTTGCTGCCTTTCGTTATGGCATGCTCAGGTAGCATGGGGGAAGGGGCTGTCCGCCCCTGGAACTGGCATTGCAAAACACAGCAGCTCCAATTTTGTGCCTGCCCATGTCAATCAACGCCTCTTTGAATAAGACTATAAATTAGGAAGCTCCTACCATGTTGCTCTCTTTCCGGTGCTCACCTTTTTTTCGGAGAACCACTGAAGCAGCCACCTCGGCAACAAGAACTTTTCTTGAACTATATACTGAGACAGTAAAGATCTTCTGTGTGTCAGGTAGACTCTTCACTTTCATTGATTAGTGGTGGGGGTGGAAAGAAGAAGGACCAGGATGCAGGAACCTGCCCCTGCCCTGCCCCGCTCCCTGCTACCTCCCCACTGAGATTAACCAATGGTGAGGGAGGAGAGAAAGGATCAGAGAGCTGAGAACGAAGGCCCTGCTGGAATGTGGAGGGAGACCCGGAATGCTCTCTGGAAACGTGGTGGCTTTGAGTTTCGGAACCAGGCTGGCACAGCACTAGAGATGTTGGTCCGAGCAATGGACACCAGCCCACGCATGGAATGGAGGTGGCCACGCCGAACTGTCTCCTGTGGGGTGAGAGGGCTACGCATACAGAGGAAGTTTGTCCCACAGATTAACCTGGAACTTAATGCAAGAGGTTAAAAGGACTGTACCACCCCCCCGTTCCTGTACTCCCCCACCTCCGACACTGACCAGGAGTGTGAGGGCTGATAGTAAGTGGAGGGGTGGAGTGGAGGGAAGGTATATGTATCTATGTCTGTAAGACCTCATTGCTCTCTTTGTCCTACCCTAATTTCAGTGATGATTTGTGGTTTTCATTGTTTTGAACTAAATTAATTTTTGTTCCCCATAGCTGAGCCTGTTTCTTTGCCCATGGCCATAAGTGGCACGTTAAGCCCTCCATTCATTCCCAGCTCAAACACTTCAGTTGCTTTTGTTTACCTCTTGGAGGAGAGGAAACTCCTCTGAGAGCAAATTGTTGCCTTAGCGGCCTTTCATTTTTCAAACTGGCAACAGCTAACGGGAGTGGTTTTCCCAGGAAGCTAATGGATTCTTACTCCCCTCTTTGGTAATACTGTGCCTCCACACTATGTGGGCCACCAGGGTCCTCCACTGGCACCACACCGTGCCCACCAAGCTTTCGTGCATGATGATTCGGGCCTTTGTGCCTGGCCCCCCACTCATGGGCAGCCTCTATGTTCAAGAGTCAATTTCAGATTTTCTTACTGCTACATCATGTGTGCTTTCCTGTTTTGTTCCTTACAGCAACCTCACGATACTCTCCTTGAACTTGTGAACTGCAGGCTGTGCTCTCCCTTGGTTGTTGCCTGGCCAAGGTAGGTACTCTTCCCGTGCGTTATCTTTCCGTAAAATAAAACCCTCTTGTCCCAGACTAGGGGAATTGCTATTGCTCTTCAGTTTCTCCCTCACAGTTTGTTCTCGCCTCTGTGGAAATCAGGTATTTACCACGAGTTCACTAGGCAAAAGGGCTGTTTGGAAATCTTTAAACTGAATCTGTCCTTGTTCTGCTTTTGAGCTGATGCCTTTGAGTTTGAGAGCCTAGGGTTGAAGTAAGAATGTGTTTCTTGCCTTGTTGGTTAAAGAAGACTTGGAAAAGCTCTGAGAAGTTATTTGAAGGAGCAGTGGCTCTTCGCATAGAGGAGGCTGGAATGGTTGCAGTCCTCTGGGATAGTTGGGCTAAGTGTGCAGGTAGAAAATGAGACGCAGGGTGAGGAGGCACAGTTGTGGGAAAACGTTGAGTTTGGCTGAAAACAGAAAGAGATAAAAAATGTGGAGGGTACAATCCCTCTACAAAAGGGAAGGGAAGCCTTATGGCTCTAAGGCTGGCTGGTAGGACTCTTGGAAATGAGGACAGGTGATAATAGGCTGTAGGGAAGTACTTTCTTGTGAGATAAATCTGTCGCCTTTCCCAGTTAAGCCAGAAAAGAACCATTATCTAAAGAGCAAGAACATTGAGCTCGGTTTGATGAAGGTCTATCATGGGTGTCACTTCAAGAGGAATCTCGACAAGCTTTGTTAATTACCTATGCAAGCACAGTGGCTTAAATTCTTATACATAACTGAATAAAATTAATCACTCAGATTCTACCACCTAAATAAAACTGCGATTTATTTTCCACAGCAGCTAAGGTTAGAGGGTTTATGGATGTCCAGGAGCTCTGAAGATCAGGCCATATTTGTTTCAGTGCCTTTTGATTTTTGGGAACATAACTATGGTCACCCGATGTTCTGTGCTCTGTTGCTAAGGATATGGTCATGTAATCCACAGCAGTTAAGCCAAAACAGAGAAATCAGCTACTCAGAACTTGTCACAGACACCAAACACGCCAGTTTTCTTGTACTCCTGTGTTACATCATTATGGGATATTGATTTCCATTATTGTGTATTTCAGAAAGCTGCCTGGGTAACACTCTGGTGATTCGCTCCAAACTGGGTATCTCAGTCATCTTTTGTCAGGCAGGAGAAAGAAACGCAGCTTGCTTGTCAAGCAAAACCCTGTCAACCCAACAGACCAAATGCAGCCCACTCTCCAGTTCTTGTTCCTCTTGCGGTATCTCTGAGGTAGAATTGAGCCCATATGTGTATTTGTTCACTAACCAGCTGGGATTTAGAAGAATTTACTTAAAAATACTGTATTACATGCTGCCACTCTCAACATGGTGACAAAACACTGCAGCCATAATGTTGACCTCTGACCCTGTGGCTAATGAATACTCAGTTCTGTTGGGAGATTAGATGCTTTAGTAATTAGTAAATGTTTGACCATGCTTCCACCTTGCCAACCTATACACAACCTGATGCCAACTTAAAATATTTTTATATTTTACCAGGTTATTTTACCTTCTCACTAGGCATACATCTATCCTTGCTGCTGGTGAGGTGCCCTGAAGCATCTCTTACTGTCTGATCAACATTGGTAAAGCCATGGTCCCTCTCCTCGGCTCCATCAAAAAGCTGTGGAAAAGCTGTGGAGAGCAGGGAAATTTGGTATGAGCACCTGGTGGACCCTTATCAGAACTAGAACCATCAATTCCGTTATCTCTCTGTGAAGCCATAAATTATTTGGAAGGTTTTGGGCCTGTCACCCCAGAAAAATATGTCACAGGAGCTGGTCATGAGTGCTGAAGTTGCTTAAGCACCGAACACTAATCAACCTCTTCCCTGTGCAAGAGAACAGGAAGGCAATTGTCTCAAGATAGGCTGGGTCAGTGCCACGCATTTCTGGATGACGTGGGCCATATGACTTATTTCTCCATTACCCATCTGCTAGGAAAATCCAGAGAGGAACATCTGAACCACAGAACAACTGGTTCTTGATTTCAAGGGAGCAGAATTTTACACCCAGGCTGAGAAGTGGGATCGAATATTGATGTTTCGTGTTTATTTTATCCTTTATAATACAGGTCATAGAACATTCCTTGGCTCTTTCTGCTTTTAATCTAGTACTCAGTAAAACAATTTATCTGAAACAGTACTAGTCTTTAGATACGATGCTGCTCTAAAGGCAGGAATTCAGCTCTTTCTGGATGACTGATCCATTTCCCATTCATTTCAAGAATCGCACACATGATAGCTAGAGTCTTAGCCTTACAGCAATTTCATCCCTCCATTAGCAGCACTAGTCCAGTGTCATTGGCTTATACTCAGAGAAGCGCAGGACATTTTCCTGGTGAAGGACTCAGGTTGAATGGAAGGTTGTGGTCAGGTGGATTACAATAGACTTGATCAGACTGCCGTGAGATGACTTGACATGCCTTTTCAGTTTCTTCACTGCAAATCGAGAGTAACTTTTTGGCTGCAGAAATATTCCATGTAACTTTTCAGAGGGGTAGCTGAGAACAGCAGATGACTTTGTGCTTTTATCTTCCATGAGGGTATCTAGGAAAAAATGCTGTCAGGGGTAGAGCTCACCATCACCAACCTCCTCCTGGCTTTCTGATTCATTTCCCATCACTGAGTATTTGAGGATAGGTAAATGAAGCTTTCTTGTAATAGCAGTGAAAAGAAAGTGTAGGTAATCCTGTTTTGAACATTTCAGGAAACCCCACGAAAGGGAGAACATGCATATGACTAATCTCTATGGAGCATGAATACAGATCTGGTCCTCTTCACTCACTCCTTAAAGTAATGGCAAATTAGCACCATCATGAGAGCTAGTCTCAAAGAAGCCCCCCTTCAGACACTCATGAGCCCCCTGCTCCCTTCCTCCTCCCCCAACATGACACAGGTACCTTGTTCAGGAAAGGATGATCCTCATTTTCCTATTTAAACTAGACATGGTTAACTTCAGTGAATAGGTGCTGTCAGTTACTGAATTTTCAAAGTGTTTACTGTTCTTGAGAGCAATTTTCAAACTCACCTGAGTCAACATGTTTTGAACATGAACCATTTTCCTCACCCGGCAATGTCCTCACAGTAAAGGTATCATTCAAACAGTGTCCAACATTCTTGACAGCATCCTAGGAAAGCATCCCTAAGGACCAGCTCCTGTCTGTTGAGATGTAATTGCTTCTGTGTCTGTAAAAGGACAACGGAAAGGAGAAAGATGAGTTATTGAGCAGGAGTCTTGGTAGCACTAACACACTTGGAGTAGGGTTTGTCTCAGCACTGTGTCCCACTGCATCTGAAATAGCTCCTCCTGGCCCACTTTACACTCACTGGAGAAAAGGAGATGCTATGCTAGTGCAACTCACCTAGCCTATCTTAGACATTCGTGATAGTGTGAGGTGAAGCACACCCCAGAAGGACCTGTTTCTCCCCATTAAAGGGAGCCTAGACTGACAATCACGGATGGAGACACTCAGCACTGATCATCAGAAGCAGTCCATGCAGGCACACAGGTAGGTTTGGCTTTCTCCTCAGCTGAGCTTCTGCTCCTTTCACCCTCGCTGCTCCGCTCTGGGCCTGCTCATTTTCAAATCAGTTTATAACAAAAAAAACATTTCCACTTCTTCTCCAGCTGACACCAGCAGAAAAATGGACCCCAGGCCCCTTGCTGTGAGATTTCAGAGAGGCTTTAACCTGACTCATTTTGATATCTACCTACAGAGTGATGGTCCCATGAGCCCCATTTTTTTTCCCAGTCACTGTTGAGATCTGAGTCCAGTCACCTGTCCTACAATTCCAAGATCCTTTTATGACACATTTGCTTATTTGGCATTTCCACAGGACACTGCAACAGGTGGAGGGATCCAGTTGTAGGCTTTGTACAGACACAGGAGTAGTAACAGCTGTGAAGGATGTCGGATGGTTTTTCTCGTGCCAGGAGAAAAACCTCCAGGCTAGGGAAAATGTTTGGTCGGACAATGCATGGGTCCTCAGAGGTGAGGTGCAGGTGAGGCAGCTCTTCTGGCTCCACCCCTCACAATACACACACCTCAAGTGGGATGATCAGAGTGCAGCAGCAGACCTCCTGATGGCATGGAGATAGTGCTGGAACTCTCAGATTACACGTGGCCTCAGTGTGGTGAGAAGCTCTGTTCTCTGTTTGGACCCCTTTTCACATCTTTAGCAAGAGATCTCGTCTGGCCTGACTAGTTGCAGGGGGTGTTAGCTGCTGCAGGGGCAGAAGTGTGCAAAGAAGTGTGCACTTCCATAGGCTTTCCCTTGGATTTGACCTGGTATTTTTACACTTTTCACCTCTTCCCTGATCTCTTTCAGCCTCACGCTTCACCCCAAAGCAAGACAGACTTGCAGGCAGTGTAGATGATCAGTGCTTCACCCAAACAGATCCCCCCAGAAATCACACCAGCTGTGGATCTGCTCCCATCTCTTCCTCCTTCCTTTCTCTCCCTTGATTTCTTTGCTGCTTTGTTTCCTCCCTCCCCACCTTGTTTGTCTTTGTCTTTTTTCCCCCTTTCCCTCATGATTTCCCTCTGCCTGCATCTCTCAGTCCTTCTCCCCAGCTCGCTCTCTCTGGAGACGGGTCTAGTGGCCTGGTTGCCATCTGCTGCCTGTTTTTTTTTTTTTTTGGGGTTTTTTTTTTTTGTTGGGGTGTGGGTGATTGCGGTGGGATCTTGC
>NW_010400819.1:8571-22396 GCF_000710305.1 Buceros rhinoceros silvestris | reverse complement strand
GTTGCCATCTGCTGCCTGTTTTTTTTTTTTTCTGGTGTTTTTTTTTTGTGTGTGTGTGTGTGTGATTGCGTGCGCATATGCGCGCGCGCGGGTGCACGTGGGGTTTTTTTATGAGGTTGAGATCAGATGGCATCTAATCGATCGTCATGGTCTCCATGGTTACCCGGGTGACAGAGTAGTTGGGAGAGACACATACTCCAGCCTGGGGCTGTCAGACCATTCCTGAGAGAAATAATAGAAAAAAAGAGAAAGAGAAAAAAAAATCAAACCTCTTCCATCACATTTTACACATTTACATCTTCCTCGGATCTAGGAAAACATAGCCCATGCTTCTATTCTACCCTGTTACCCCTTGAGTTGGCTCCAAGGGGAACAAAGCAGACTCGTTTTCCCTTCTGTGCAGCACAGGCACAAAGATGAAGCCTATGTTTGGGAAAGCAGGATAAGCTCCCCTTTCCCTTTTTGTTTTTCTGAAAGGTTTGGGTTGGTTTTTTTCCTCCCCAGTCACTGTTGCAACCATAATGATTATTTTTATTCTTCTAAATTGGATGGTTAGTCTCTTGAATTTGCTAAAGGCAATGGTATCCTCCGGGAAAAGAATTGCAATCTATTAGTATGAGCCACATCTTTTTCTCCCTGGCCTCAGCCCCTAACACTAGGCCATCTTTAGCCCTCATTGTGACAGATCAATCAATCTGTCTATGATGCCGGTTTGGAAGCAAGTGGAGTGTGATGCTAAGGATGAATTATGAAATTAGGTGAGTTTTTTTGCCTTTAAAAGCAGCCTGACTTGGACATGGCAACACCTCTGACCATGGCACTTAGTGTGTCAGCGGCACGGGAACTGAAGCTGCAAAATGTGGAATACGATCTAGCATGAATTGGGGGAGGAGGAGGATGCATTTCAGGCAATATTTTTGTGGCAGCCACTCCTCAATAATCCAGGAATTTCACAAAGTTTGCCTACAGTGCACCACCCAGGTACACAGTGCCCTGCCTGGTCCCCTACCAGTCATATTCTGGCTGGGCAGACACGAATTAAGTCTTTGATTTGACTTCACTATGGTCCCCAAAAAGCAATCAGGCTACGCCTTCTGTCTTCTGGCTGTAGCCACAGCGTTAATGCTCATCAAAGCTTCTCTGTTGCAGTACGGTGGTTGGTGGTGCCCTGGCCATGATCCTGCTCGTGGTAGCACACACAGCGCTTCAGAAACATCAAGCGTAAAAACAGGCAAAGGGAGGTAAAAGCACCAAGGCACACAGCTGCGGTGGTCTGAGAGGCTGGTGACCCAGCAGAGCTCTCCAGAGACCTCTAAGTGCTGACTTACTGCCACGAACTATGAAATCCATCAGATCAGAGCATCCCTCGACAAGAAAAGATCTCATGGAGCTACACACGGTTTGAGATCCAGATATGTCTTTACATGTCTTTCCTCCAGTTCTGAATTAAGCTGATTTTCAAGTGGAGTTTGTGGCCTTGCTTGGTGTTTTTGCCTTCCTAGTAGAAGCCAAAGTTGCACAAGTTGGGTTTCTCGGTTCAGGCTGCAAATATGCACTCAGGGTGGGATTAATCTTTCTAAACAGTGTAATTGCAGATGACATTCTATCCAGCCTAGATGCACTGGCCCCAAAAGGCACAAGTCTTCAGCTATGCCCACGTCTGATTTTCAAACTCCGTTGTGTGCTAGAGGGGTTTAAAAGACCACTAGACCTGACTCTTGGAGCACAGCATCAGCCTGAATTGGTGCAAATATCCAAAATTTGCAAGGATTCAGCCACATCTGCAAGGAAGAGTGAGGCTGGGAGTGAGATGATGAAGCAGAAAATGTGATGGGGCAAGAGGAGGCAGGCTAGCATGTCAGAGACTCTCTTCACCTTTTGAGAGGGGAGCAGATTGCGGGAGGTTGTTTCAGCTCACACTGACTCAGCGCTCTGCACTGACTGCTGCTTAGGCTCTGAGAGAAGCAAGGATTGTGAAGACAGGCTTTGTAGCCATGTCAGGTACTTCTTCCTCCCATTGGGACAACAAACAGAGCTTTTGGTGTGGAAGGATGAGGTGTCTGTGCCACAAAAGTCCTCTCCCCAATCTTTGAAAAATACATCACATAACCTCCCTCCACCCCAGTGAAAGTTGTCTTGATTACAAATATTTCCTTGGTTGTAGGTGGCCAGGGGCGATGTTTCAGTGTATCCTACTTTAAAAAAACAAAACAAAGCCATGATCCCATCTATTTGACTCCTGATTCTGCTCCCTTCCAGCAGTGTAACAACCCTGTTTCTAACCAGCGTGGTGGGAAGTCCTCTGCTCTTCAGTATTCTCTAACGTTAAATACCATGCGCCTCCTAGATTTTCATACTGTACAAACAAAAACTAATTAAAGTCATACAAATACATCCCAAACAGAGAACGAGAATCTGTTCACTTGAGGGAAGACCACCGGCTTCCATGTCCCAGGGAAAGCTCCCTCACAGTTTGCATTGTTCTTTTTGCAAGGGATAATTTATGGTAAAGCCAGTTTCCCCTGGAACAGCAGACGTGCACATGAAGAGGAAAAAAAAAAGTAAACACAACAGCATCTTTGTGAATGCAGCAAGGTGCTGGTGCCTGCCTCTGCGTGCTCCATAATATATTAATACACACTGGCTGGCCAATCCCACTGGAGCATTCAATCATGCCATATTATAATAGAATTTAATGGAGTTGACAGCTAAGACCTAGTTGTTGGAGACATGCGAAAGACCTTTGCAATGAGGATCTACAATTAATAAAGGAAAGGGCCATAGATTTTTGGGGAACCTCATAAAAAAGTAAAATATCGTCAGTGATCATGGCATGCAAGGATATTAGACACGTAAATCTAGCTATTGCCTTTATTTATTTATTTGCACATCTTTAATATTATAGGCACAAGTTTCCCCGAGGCCAAAATGCAATTTCTCTCTCGATCTCTCAGCAGGAGCTTTTCATCTCCCCGTTCACCAGGTTTTGACTTGCACATTTAATAAGTGATAAAGAATTCCTGTCTCTTTTCCTTGGGCTTTTAGCCCACAGTGTTTCCCTCCCTTCTGTTTTGTGATGGAAACAACAATCCCCTCTACCTACCAGAGGGTTCCTTGGGGATGTGGGGGTGGTGCAAGAGAGGATCTCGAGCCCACAGGGAGTGTCTGGACTTCAGTGTCTGCTGGTGTGCTTTGTGTGCCAGGATGCACTGGGGAAGGCAAAGAGTGTGTGGGATCAGCGTAAAAAGAGGGAGTAAACTAGCTTCCCTCAGTCCCCCTCCCTGGTATTTGTTAACAGGAGGAACAGCTTATGGCTTCACTGCCTTCTTCCTGCTGTCTGGAGAGAGAAGTCTTCATCCTTTGTGGAATATTTGTAGGCTTTTTAAAGAATTGATCCTGTAGGTAAACTGTGTCCATTTCCTTTCTCTGCCCTGACGGAGGTGGCAAAACACTCATCACGCTGCAGACAGGAGCATTGCTGGGCTCCAACAGGCTCAAATCTCTCTGGATTTTCCTGGCTGTGAGCAGTTAGCACACTCTTGAATGAGGGCTACTGTTTGGTCCTCATCTCAGAGAAGTTCAGCAGCAGATTTCCAGAAGTATTGGGCTGTGAATTGGTACCTGGTGGAACATTTAGAAACACCTGCCCATGGGTGCTGCAGCACTCAAGCACCTGATTCTTACAGCCCCCGTATCTGTAAATGTCCACGAAGCACTGAAATGCTGCTCTCACAGACTGTTAGGCTTGAGCTCCTTCTAACTTCAGTTTTAAAACACTCCAAGCCCCCTCATCTCACTGGGCTTCCTCCTAACTTACACCAATGGACTGCAAGGTCAGGATCAGAACCCAGCGAGCGCAAGCCCCTAATAAGGTAAAGTTCCATCTTCCAGCCTTGCGGAGCTGGAGCCTGTGGCATTCAGCTCACTTCAAAGCTGTTTGGAAGAGACAGGAAAACCCGTCCCTGGTTTAGGACTGCAGAGACCAATGAGGTTGTAAGAGGGATGACTTTAGTTTCACGTCCAGAAATGAAAAGCAACTGAATGGGTGTCTTGTAAGCAGGTGAGGTACAACCGTAAAAAAGGGACTGAATAATTAGATATTTCAGTTTTAAGACCAGCTGCAGTGGGTTACTTTCTCGTCAGGTAAATCAACCTTGTTTTTGTTTCACTTCCCTATGTACAGACACGTTTCCCCAGGATAGGTGATGTCTTGTCTGGAGCGAAAGAGGCCATTTGTCCACATCACAGCAACAGCGACTGCACGGTGTCATCTCACGCTCTCCCGCAGTAAATTGAGTTTGTCAGTGCTCAGCCACACAGCTGAATGGAGTGCTGCGTGATGCCTCACCTCTCCTGGGAGAGGGAAGTTGGCATAAGCCATATCGTAATGGGATCCAGAAACAAAGAAGCGTGAATGAAGTGCTAATTGCATTCATGAAGACATTAACAAAGGAATTAAAATGGCAGAAGCTTCTTTTCCCCCTCAAGATTTATTTACACAACCAAAAATATATCGATAATCACTGGGGTTTGTGCTATTTTGAAGGGATTATACAGCACTGGGCTTGGAAAGACCATTTCAATGGTCTTTTTTACGGGATTCTGTATCAGAGATGAAACACTTTACTGCTTCTGTTTATCCAGACTTGCTCTTTTTTTTCTGCCTTTTCTCCTGTCCTTGTGCTTCCTTCAAAGAACAAGAAGATTGCTCCTAATTTTCTCCTGAAACTTTTCAAGGGTGTTAAAAATAACGAAGCCATATTAAAAATAGTAAACTTTGCTTAAAAATCCTCAAACAAAACAATCCCAGAACTTTGGCTAATGACATAATGAAAATTTCTTGTATAAAATAGCCTGAAAAATCCTGCCTGATTTTTTAAACCTCATTCGGTTCTGCTTACCTTTCCAGGGAAAAAGAAAAAAAAAGAAGACAAGCTTCCTGTTTTTTTTCTCAGTGGGTTTCTACATGATTTCATTATTTCATTACCAAACTCTAGTACTGTGTTGTTATTTGCATTGCTAATACTGAGAGGAAACATTTCCCTGTTAAAAATCTCTCCAATCAACGAGGTCTTTTTCTCCCTGTGAGAATATTACTATTTGTCTTAATCTTGGAAAGAGCTTGTTTCACAGACCCTAAATTTTGAGGCTATTTTAACTTGCTCGTATCAGCAAAGCAGTAGCTCTTTGCTTTTTAGACTACTTGGCTGTATTTATCGCACCTCCCCACCACTTGTGCTCACCTTCTTTCTGCCTGCTGATGTGGGTGTTGTGCTAGCGACAGCTACACCTATACCCAGATAAACATTTTTGTTCTATTCACCAATTATCAGTCACTCATAACTTCCTAATAAGTTCATTGTAAGGTCTGTGACCTGCCAGTTCCTCATGACCACTCCCAGGTGGATTTATCTGGGAAAGATGAGTCCAAGCCATTCAGCAGTTCTGTGGGAGCTATTTCTGTCTCTGTGGTGACTAGGGGGACGAGGCTGAGAGGTGATGGCAGGAAGTCTTCTCTCAGGGAGAAGAGGGACCCTAATCTATGTGAGGAGGTTGCCAGCCTCCTGTCCCCGAGCTTGCTCCATCCCCAAGCTGCAGTTCTGCACTTGGTGGGTGTCGGGATCAGTGCTTCTAGCTTCACAGGCGGAAGGTAGGGAGAGGTAGGAAGTACAAGCCGGGGAGATGGGATGTGCCACAAGTACCCTAAGAGACAAGGCTCAGATCTTCATGCATGTGGGAGGTGTGTGGGAGCACAGAGAAGAGGTCCAGGATGGGGGTTGTGACAGGTGGGTGGGGAAAGCCTGGACCAAGGGGAAGGGTTGTGTAAAGTGGGACGAGGTAGCCTGAGAGGGAAGAGTCTTCTCCAAGTGATGTTGAGACATGAGCAAACAAGGGAAGCCTTTGCTGGAAAAGTTGTGAAAGAAGAAAGAGAAGAAAGCAAAGCTCTTTGCACTGCATGGAGTATGAGAGGGATAGATTCCATCATCATGGCTTGGCTTCACGAACAAGGATCTGGGAAGGGCTTCTCCCACGCTCACGGCAAGTGATGAGTGCACCCTTCGGGCCAGCGCGGTGGATTTTCTAGGTGAGGTGCAGTGTGCGCGGAACTGGATCCACCCTTTACACCTGAGGTTCATCTGCCAGGGCCTAATGAGCTTGGACGGTGACAGCGAAGTCCTCGGGTCATAGGTTTGGTTAGAGCGTCCTTCTCTTAGATGATGGATGCCTTACAAGGCTAAACGAGCTCCATTTGCCCGGGTTTGGAGTCAGAGTTGTCCTTCTCCTAGGATGGCTGCCCGAAGGCTGGTGAGCCCATCCTGACCGTGGACACACTTTGTCTGACCCTTCAGTTGAGACCTGTCTGGCCTGGGAGACCCCACCGGAGGCACATGCCACCACCAGCACAGCTCTCAACCTCACAAGGGCATGCAAGCTCCTTCCCCACGGCAAGGGGGTGCCTGTGAAAGAGTTGCTGCTCTACCTCCGGACATCACAGACCCGGGCACGGGGCAGCTGGGGCCCACCAAGAACAGGAGTCCTGGAGGACGAGGGATAGACTACACACCTGCTTAATACCTCAATCCCTCTGAAAGAGTTGAAACACCCAGGGAAGTGTCCTTGGTTCAAGAGCATGTCCCAGCTCTTCCCACAAAACCCGCTTTTGGGTTAGCTAGGACAATGAGGAATATCATGCACTCACAACAGCAGGGCAGTCAGCAGTAAACCTTCCTTCCCAGGTAGACTCAAAGCTTGTGGACTCTCCCACACTAACGTGACATCTCCCAGTCCTCAGTTCATCACCTTTGCTTCCCTTCTTTATTCCCAGGCACACCAAAATCTTCCGGACATGCACCCACAGCCCATCCTTTCTCCTTTGCACCTCCTCTATCATCGACAATGTCCTGCGAGCACCTGAGTGGGACCCTGGTTGCTGGTGCTCCCTTGGCACTATTGCACTGCCCCAAGAGTTCCTGAAGCTGGAAGCTAAAAGCATCACAGAAGGAGTGATAAGAAGAGACAGTGCTGGGAGGAAGAATGAACAATGCCCCTGCATTAAATGCAGAAACTAAAATTAAAGCAATTTTCCATGTTGCAGACAGCTATAGGAAAACTGGTTACCAGTTAGCGGCAGTAGGATTTTTCAGGTGCTGTTGGGAGTGAGCACGGGGCTCGGCTATCCTTCCCATCTCAGTATCCCCAGTTCAGGAAGGAAACATGCCCCAGCTGTCCCTTAAGTGCAGGTGAATGCAGGGCAAGGGCAGCATCAGCCCAGACCTTGTTTCTGAATAAATGAAATGTGTATCTTAGATGTGGTCAGCTGGGAGGGAGAAGACTATCTCAGGAGTGATGGCAGGTGCTGCTAAGCTATTTCCATTTTCCAGCTCTGCAACCTTAGGGACCTCTTTAATCCAAACCACCCGCCAAGCTGCATTCACTGGCATTGAAGATTAGCCAGTGTTTTCGGATTCATATTTAAGGCTGTCTTTAATTTTTTGAAGTATCTTGCTGGTGGATTTTTGGTCCCACCTGTGACTCAAAAAGAGATTTGCAAATCTCATGCTCACTTTTTCAGTCATTTAAAGGGACACATCACTCCCAGAGCTTAGGCTTTGTTTTTCACAGCAGGAACATGGGAGTAAAGGGATATGAAAAGAAAATCAGGCGTTGAGGAAATGCTTTGGTGGATTTGTTAGAAACGAAAACATTCTTTATTTAATTTCTGCATTCCCTGGGGCAGTGAGGGGAACCCACATGCAATTGCATTGAAGCAATGTATAAGAATCAGAGAGTGAGTTTGATAAGAAGCTCTACGAAACTCACCTAGAAGCTCAGTGAAGCACAAAACATCAACCTAGCAGAGTAAAGAGTGGTGTAGCTCAGGGGCAGGATTTCCGTTACCATGTTTTAAGGCATTAGTAACAGGAATAGAGATAGGAAAATCACCATAGGAAGGAAGATGAACCACAGCATGATTTTACTAGGGGGTCAGGTTCCACAGTGTTGACAGCTATTGATAGATGCCAAAGGTAGATGATATTTTTTAGTCAGTCATCCTTTTAGTCAATCATCCTGCTTCACAAGCAGATATGCACGCTCGCATACATGGACATGTGTGCATGGCTACTGATCCAAGTACTTTTTGGTGTCTGGCTTGCTGAAATACTTTCAATTAGGGTTTGGAAAAAGTTGACTCAGTCAGCCTATGCAAGACTTGCCAAAGACAAAATTAGTTTTAGTCATTGCTGTTTCCCTTCCAAAAAACCAAAGCCCTACTCTCCCTTTCTCTCTTTCTGTTACATTAAATGGAGAGTATTTCTCAGATAGGTGTTTAGCTGATTTTTAATGTCATGGAAACTTCATCTGCAAATTCATTAGAAACTCTTTAGTAAAGCAGCCTAGTAAAACAGATGATTAATACTGGTAAGCTCCTCATTTGCATATTAATTAGTCTCTGTACTCAACTAATTAAAACAGGGCTGCCTGTCTGTAGACTTTCTGAATTCCAGATTGTTGCTATTGCTCCCATGTAAGTGCATTTAGCACAGCTAAGGCAGGCCATCGATATTACAAACCAGCCGCCCCAAGGAGCAGTAGCAACATTTTGAGGCATTTGAGGCTATAAGGTAGGTACTTACAGCATTTTCTTCAAAAAAGCCCAAGACTGATGCTTAAAATGGCAGGATGTAATGACTAAGCAGTGCTTCCTTCCCCCTTATGCTCTCAGGGAGCAGGACAGTTGCAGAAAACAGCCAAATCCAAGGGGAAAGGGAGAAGAATATTGCAGGGCACAGACAAGCCCAGGCTGAGCTGCCCTTAAGCCTTGAGGTACTTGCTTTTGTCCAGAGATACAGCCTAAAATCAAAGCTCAGGCTGATGACTCAAGACGTGAAAATTCTAGGTTAACTCTGACCTGTGTTGCTCTGGCAGAGCTCTGTTCAGCATTCCCAGGTTGGGGGTGGAACTGGGACTGAGAGACCCCTGCACGTCTGCTGGAGTTGCACTTGCAAGCCCATCTCATGGCCCTGCATGCTCTGCTGAGATGTCACAGAGGCCGGGCAATGGCTGAACTTTCTAAGGTAAATAGGTGCACTTCCCCAATCCCAGATTTCCCTGCTGCAACCGGCTAGGTTGACGGATTACAAACAAACCTCCTCTGTTAATTCCTCGCCTTCAAGCTTTAGCATTCAAAATGCAGTCCTCCCATCACCCACAAAGCCCTCCTCAATCACAGAGCCAGCCAGTGCTGCTGCCCCCTCCAAGAAACCCTGCCTCCTCCTTCCTTTGCCTGGCTGCGGACACACCATTGCCCCCTCTTCCATCCTGGCCACCAGGCAGCTCCCTCATGTGCTACTCAGCCAATGCACCTGCTGGTGGCCATGATTCTCCTCTGTCCTCCTACCACACCTTCTAGCTTTTCCTGCTGTTCTTGCTTCTGGATCTGCTTCTTGGCTCTTTTCATTCTGTTTCTCCTCCCCATGCACCTGCCTTTTGTTCCTCCCAGCCGTTAGCATTCCCCACTTCGCCAAACCCTGTAGTAGTGCAGGATTCCTGTAGAAATTCAGGCACTGGGGATTAAACACCCTGGGCTATGAGGTGCTTTATGAATGTATATTTATGCCACAAAATATTTTGCATGGCAGTGACAAGTAGGTTTTCTCAAACTGTCTGTGCACAGAGAGTTTTTCCTCATCCTAGCTGCCAATAGCAGTTTGACAGGTTTTATTATACTCCATTATTCACAACAAGCCAGGTCGCTGTGCCATATGCTGTCCAGTCCTGCTAAAGCTAACCATGTGCCCATGTTGGCTGCAAACCAAGGCTGGTTAAAACCTGCTCCTTTTTTGCACATTATTTGTTTTGAAAGTACTGGAGACAGGGGCTTCGAGTCAGTGTGTCTTATTGCACAGCTTTGCTCATCCTCAGCATCTCAAAATCCAATTTGATTGGAAAATCAGGGGTCCTGGTATGGTTTGGACCTAAGGTTCTTCTAGAATCCTGCCCTGTCCTGGGGCTGATGCAGTTTGAGGCAGGAGAAGAGCCTTAAGTCCCTCTGGGGCCACTGGCAGTGAATTCAACCTGGAGTACAGCTTTTGAGATGATTTCATGCACTGCTTAGTAGGACACACAGCAAGGAACAGTGGACTGTTTCTAAGGCTAAACCTCTGCTTCACTGGCAACAGCTGTTTTAGAGGCAATGCGGCTACAACAGCATGTGTTGTACATGCATGTGGATGGGCAGACTTCCTAGGGCGTCCTCCAGACTAGTCGCCTCCAAGCCTGCACTCAACGGCTCCATGGTCCACGCAGCTTGCTATTGCCTCCTTTTTAGCTGCTTTTGTTGCTCTGCTTTGTCTGAATATTTGCTGACTTGCCACTCCCTGCAGTTACCAGTGTGCAGCCCCAAAATATATTAGTGTTTCTCAAGTTTACCCGACTCTGAAACCTTCTCATTGAACACGCTGTCGCTATTCTCGGGGCCATGATTTCCTTCCTCCCACTGCATCCATTTTGCTGATCCTTCTTGCTGCTCCCGCAGCTTTTTCTTCCCAACAATCCTAAGCCAAGGAAGCTGACGGCAAAGGCTACTTATGAGTGCTTCCATTTCTGGACACGACTCTTGTTTCTTTGGGTGTGCTGTCCACTGCTTCACTTCCATTGCTTTTGGCGGTGTTAACCCCTCTGAGACTGCAGCTACTTCAGCACTTACATCTCACTGTAGCTCAGTTGTTGCCTGCTGCACTCCCTTTGAGTGACTACTTGATATCTGAAGCAAATCTTCTCCCAAGCACAGTCTCAGTCTCTCTTGCTGTAATGGTGACCTACCTAAAGCCCTTTCAACAGTTCTGCATCCCACACATCATTTCTGCCATGGGCAGCAGGAGACTACTTCTCAGGAGAAGAGTTGCTCTTCTGGCCAAGTCTTCACACTGGGTGATTCTGTTATAAGGGGAGGTTGTCTTGTAATGGTCTGGGTTGGCACGCAGCCCTTTCTACTCACTTTGCTTTTGTCATCTGTTGCTCGGCTGCCTCCACTACCGACTCTACCTTCCCAAAGATTGCGGTGATCAAAAGGGACAGCATTTGGAGCACAAGTACCAAATGAGTGCTAATTAGTCATGTCCTGCAGTGCCCTCTGATCCATCATGAGAGTGAGGTGGGTCTGGTACGCCAGTCCTTGCAAAACTCACTGTCAACTTCATGATCACAGCCCTTGCTCCATGATCATGTCACTGAACAGTGAACAGCACCTCTGACCCTTTTATAGACACAGGTTGGGTTTTTTAAGTCTATGTAGAGTCTCTTTCTGCTACTAGTTGCTACACTCTTCACTCATTTCACCTGTCTCACAAGCATGGCCATCCTGGATCAGATGAAATGTACTTCAAGCCTAGTGTCCTGCCTCCAGCAATGGCCAGCAGCAGCTGGCTAAAGAAGAATGTAAAAACTAAGACAAACAGAGAGGCACCTTTTCCAATGTCACTTGTTTAGGGATCTCTTAAATAAAAGTCCCAGAAAGTGTAGAATTTCAAGATTGATTCCTTCCACATGGCTTCCTTTCAAAAGTCTTTTTGCAGCTTCGTGGCTATTCTCATGCTGCTTCACTGGTTATGTCTATGCACTTCTGGGAAATGAGCATTTCCCTCACCATGATCCATGCAGGAACAGCAGCATCCTGTGACTCCTCTGATCACGCTGCTACAAGAAAGTTCTAACCTTGGGCCACTTATGATTCCCAGGGACTCCTGTGGCCTGTGGCACCGTAAGGACCAGAGTTCTTATCTACCCAACACTTTCCATGTGGTATCACTGTGATTGTACATATAAATCATGGTGGCAGCCTCAGGCTGGAAACAGTGTCTCCCATTGTCCGTGCTGAAGGCAGATGCTGCTTAGGTGCGTATCGATGACATGAAGTAGGTTTGATTGTAAGTGTATATCCAGATTTTACTTGAAATACAGATATACCCATAGTGTGGCCCAGTTCAAGGGCTTGTACGCTTCTCACTGGTGAAGGCAGAATCTATTCGTCTCTTCTCATAAGTTCTTGGATTCCCATCATAGCCTTAACGTATCTCAGTTTCTAAGGGTCCAATGATTTGCAGAAGTTATCACTTCAAGGCTTTGTATGATCATGAACTCTAGGTATACTTGTTGCAGATCACATACTTGATTTCACTATGCAACTGAGACTTGTCTTGCCACTGGCTTTTCTCCTTGTGTTGTCATAGAAAGTCTATACATGGTTACAGATGCGGAACTGTTCTTTGTCATTTGCTGGCTTGACAGTTGAGGCCAGCAGAATTCTATACTTCAGCAGTCTCACAGACGGCACGAAGGGGTCAGTATCTAACTTTATCTCAGCCTTGCAGAGCTTTCACCTGTTTGAAATACTTTGCTACATTGCTGGGTAACATTTAACAACAACCTCTTCATCCTTACACATGTTAAGGATATTCTGTCATTCCACCATGATCCTGTATCATAAAATAAGCAGTATCATCTCTTGTTTCCTGAGGTTTTCAAACTGAAAGTTTAAAAAGCTCACTACTTGAAAAGGGTGTTTCCTGTTGCTATTAGGACCTGAGGGCACCAACTGACTTTAATTGCTAGAGGTACTTCTGCCTCACCCTGCCTTACTGACTGGTTTTCAAGGCTGGACACCAGACCTGAGTTGCAAGCAGCTTTGTTCCAAGTCATTGTTCTGACCCCATCTCCTACAGCTCTTGATCAGGCTCCCTGACCTGACATATCACTTCACCTTGTTCAGGACTGTCAGTGGACTGTCACTGCTCTTCCCTGCTCAGGTACTGTGAGACTGTGTTGGTGAAGGTGTTGCCCTGCCTGCGCTGAGGTCACCCTCAGCTCCCTGCACTGCCCTGCCTTGCGGAGTAGCCCTTACCATGCTGCTCCTGGACAGGTGTTGTGTTGGTACTGTTGGGCATATCCTGTCTGGTCAACTCCATGTCAATAAAAAGCAGTCAGGTTTTTCATTGTCAGGAGAAATGGCCCAGTGTTGCGGTAGATACAGAGAGACAAGGAAGTCATCATGCCTATAACCTTCAGGGAGATGTTGGCACACAGATAAACTTGCTTGAGTAAACTGCACACATAAATACTGAAATTCTTCCCACTGTTGTGGTTTTGCTCCTGACTTTTCTGAGGCATGGTTGTGGCTTCCTTTGCATCCTTTCTGACAGCAGGATGCATTTAACAGTTCCAAGCACATAATAGGTTGCCATTTCTTGTACAGAATAATGCATTTCCTACTATGAATTGCATTTGCCCTGCATGGGCCAATGCATATCGTCAGCACACCGATGTATTTCTCCCAGCTCATTTTCCTGCTTACATTTTTGTTAGCACTACACGGCATCTGCGTCTGCAGTCCAGCAGAAATCAAATTGGTCATTGATCTCAGAGCAGAGTTACTACAACGGTAGCCGAATGACAGTCTTCAGAGATGTGCCTTGCATGTGTGAATCTCCCTGCCTCTGTTATCACACTCCAGAGATTCTCTTCACTGGAAGTCTGTGTCATGTACCTTACATATCCATTACACAGCTGCGCTTTCCTTCTGCAGAAGATACCCCACTGGGAGGTGAAATGGTGCTGTTTCTCCAACATCTTCCATGCTTGCTCCTGACCTGTATGGTATTCTCCTTGTCTCTTGAATTGTTTCTGTGGGGTGTGCACTGGATTATGATTTATTAGTCGGCTTTCCTCCTTCATGAAAACTGTTAGCTCTGGCAAATACCCTTGTTCTACAGCAGCAGCCAGTGTTTTGATGCTGTTCTTGGTTCAGTTCAGCAGCCCATGGTAGTCT
>NW_010400819.1:7157-8466 GCF_000710305.1 Buceros rhinoceros silvestris | reverse complement strand
CTAAGCCTGGGTCTATGTCTCTGCACAAACTGGAGTTCGCTCAGTTCTAAGGAGGATCACTTGCAGGGACTTTAGTAGGTCTCAGTGACAGTTTTGTTGTTGTTGCTTTTTTAAGCATATTCTTCTTCTTCTGTGTATGTTACTTCTGCATTATACGTCTGTATAAGCACCGATATATTATAACTTCCCCCAAAACATCTCTTGGAACTCTAATTTTTCTGGGGTACTTACCAAATATATTGCAGGCTTTCCTATATCATGTGGGTGTGGAACGTTTACTCACAAGAAGTGTATCTCACTCACTACTTAACCTTCTCCTCCAGTGAGATGTGAAAGGGGTAGCGCTAACTTTTGTGTCTGTGTGCCCCTTGACCAACTGTGTTAACTCCAAAGCAGGAACACTGCCTTGCAGGCTTGGGGACATCATTTTGAAACTGGAAATCCAGCATCCCTGCACCATTTCTGCAAGTACCGTTCTTTCCATGTAGTCTCATCCTTGCGGTGGATCTCGCAGGACTGCAGGCAGTCATCCTCTTCCATATTGCCACATGCTCACTGGGTAAGAAAGAGAAAGGGTTCCATCTATAAAAGAGAGGAAGTCTCCTTAGGGATGAAGATGTCTTTTTACAATGATATGGCAGACAGCATTAAAATACACACGTGTACATTGACTTAGCAGTTTGGCCAATATTTCCTTCCCAGTTAGACACAGACTATTACATCAGAAAAGATGCCTTTTGTTGGATCCTCAAAATCACTGCAAACGAGGCCCAAGGATCTGTGAGCCCCGAGACCCAAACATAGATGGATAGGTTTCAAAGGCTGGAGTCTCCACTTTGTTTAGTAGTTACTTTGTTAGTGCCAAACAGGTGTGTGTGCAAATCCCTCCTGCTGCAAGCATTGTACTTGATCCACGATACCTAAAGTATCCACTGGTGGAAAGGAGTCAGCAGTCCAGGTCTAATAATGAATTGTTGTTACCCACTTCTTCCTTGCCCCCTGCGTCCTCTCTGACATGAACCAGTGGCTTTAGCATACCACTTGACATTCAGAAATAAGATGTTCTCAAAGACATCCTTGGCTACAGAAACTGAAATCTTCCACCTCTGCCCCTCAAAGACAACCCCAGGGGATGAATGCTGCAGCACATTTTTGTAACGGGATCTGAAGATGAACTTGCTTATCAACAGATCAAAGAAATGTGCCCTGAAACATACCTGTTCCTGACTTTTACCTGACCATAATTGCTGCCCCTCTTGCCCAGCCCCAGGAAGCAGCTTGTGAGAAGTGAAGTGATTGACTTTCCCTA
>NW_010400819.1:0-7055 GCF_000710305.1 Buceros rhinoceros silvestris | reverse complement strand
TACTTATCCATCTGACACAGTGCACTTGCATGAGTGGCAGCACTGAAAGCTTACAGGGGGGTTCTCTGCGTGTGGCACCTCTTCTAGAGGAGAAAGAAACACCTGTCAAGGCTGGTGTGACTCCAGAGCAGTGATTCAGACTCAGGGGCTGCTACCTCTGTCCTGCTTTGACAAGCAAGATTACAGGGTATACGATCCAAAGAGCTAGCCGAGTCTCACATGTAGGTCAGTGCCTTTGTTTAGACATGCTATGCACTTCTTCAAACTGCCTGGCAAAAGGAACGTGTTTGGAGGTGTAAATGATTTTGACAATTCAAGTGTTCGGTGTTAATACACTTATCAAAACGCTGCAAATTTTCAGGTCAGGGCGCATCTGTTCATCTCAGCGGTCTCGTTATGAGGTAAACCCTTATTGCTTGGGAGACACTGAGGAAACGTTGCCGGATTTCTCTGTCTGGCAGGATTCTTTTCCAGTATTAACTAGTGCTGGATCTTCACCACAGAAAGATTCCTGTCAGGGTCTTAAGCACTAAACAGAGACCCCAGCAGATCAGTGTTAAATCAAATGGTACCTAAAAGGCCAGAAGTGTTTCCCAGTATCAGCAGTGATGAAGGGCTAAAGCTGGCAACCGTTCATCAACACGACTAAATGAATGCAAGGAGTTTAGACAATGCTAGAAGAAGCAGCAGAGTCATGGGACCAATCTGCAAAGCTACTGTTGTGAAGTTTGAGACAGGTCCCCGCCTGTGATACTGATTCGTTAAAATCTGGACACCTTTGAGGCTAAAAGGAGGTTTCATATTGTCTTCCAGGAGCTTGGCTTTAAACTGTCATTGTCTCTTCTTCCCTACTTAGGAAATAAGGATAGTTCTGCTCACTTGGGAAGTTCTCTTTGGGCTTACACTGCCTAGGATGTAACAAAACAGTAGATGGACCACATGGGTGCAATGCATCTTGCCTATCAGGAAACGTCCTTGGGAATGAACACTTCTGTGAAGTTGCTACACTTCATTCCTAACAAAGCAGAACAATTTGCATCACAAGTCAGTTGTTTCAGAAGACAATGGGTGAAATCTGGAGGTTGGCACTTGGCTTTTACTCGGTCTATCTGCTGTGGGAATGTAGCCAGACAAAGAACTGACTGAAGGCAGTGTAAGATGTACTAAAAGCACATTTCTACAGTGCTATTTGTCCAAAGACTTCAGAGCATATTTATTATCTAAGGTAAAGCCCAGGGAAATCAGTTGAAATCCTTGCATTGACCTTAAGTAGTTTTTGGATCAGTGCCAAAGAAGGAAATATGCCGGTTCTGGAAAACTCTGGCATGTAGGCAAGAAGAATGATCTGTTTCCTTTGGGGAGGGTTGGGGGTAATGGAGGCAGAAAGGTGAAATGGCTTGTCTGGTGCTGCTTGGATAATCTGAGATTGACACTAAGTAAACACATATGGTTTAGGAAGCACTGGCCATGGAGTAAGGATGTCCAGTTGGTGTGAAATGGGCTAAACTTCAAAGTGCAAATTCAAATCACTTGAAGAAACTTTTAAACCTAAATATATCCCAAAGCCTCATACGGATTTGGTATACCATGAATTAAGGACAAACTTCTTTTAATTGAATCCAAAAAGCTCCCTTGACTATTCTTGCTTCCATTTCTGCCTTTCCCTTCCTTTGGTGTCTGCGTAGCTGTTATGTTTTATTTACAGATAATTGGAAATGGAGTATAAACACATTCAATGAGCCCAACTGGAGCTCCAAAGAACTCGGAAATTAATGAGTGTATACTTGAAACAGCCTCACTTGGATGGATGGATGGGGTGGCAGCAGGTACCTTCTGGGGTGAAAATCCTTTAGACTATCCAAATCTGACCCCAGGTTTTCCTGGCTTAGGGAAAAGCTTGATCTCACAACCTACAATCTAGCAACTGACTTCTAGTTCTGTGGTTTCTGCATAGGACTGACCGGATTCTGATCACAGCTCTCAACTAACTCAGTTGACAATTCTCTATTGACTTTCAAATAGCTCTAGAAATACTAGATCCCCATCTGAAATACTGAGTGTGGTTCCTCTTTTTGTATGAGGATTGTAACTTAACTAATGGTCAAGATGGGCCAGAACATGTCAGAAGGTAACATAAAACTGCTTAGACTACTAAAATCACAGCAGGTTTTGAAGCAGAGACTGTCCAGTTCTACCTCATGTTGCATTCCCTTTCCCAAGAGCTGTATCATCCATGTTAACTGATGGCTAGGTCTTCTCTCCTCTCCACAGTCAAACCTGGGGGTCCCACCTATTGACTGTTTGTTTGTAAGTCTAGAAGCATACACCTGCCAAAAACCCCCTCTCCATTCCATGTTTACTTTTTCTCTTTCAGTCTACACAGAAATATATGCAAGTTTTTTTCCACTTAACTTCTTTCTGCGTATTTGTTTATTAGCAAATATTAAACTACAGAGAAGTTTGGGTTGCAATCCATATGGCACATATGATAAAGTTGTTCTAAGTGGCACTGTGGACTAATCACTTTCCAATTATTCTCCACTCACGAGAAGCAAAGGCAGCTCTGCCTTGTATTCTTAACAAATCTTTCCTTGCTTTTATTGGCAATGCTTCTGTTTTGGCAGCAAACTGTCAAGTTTAGAGCTGGCAACCACAGTTTTTTTCGCATTCTCAGATGAAACGTAGGCAACATGTTTTCTATGAAAACACCCTTCCTACTCTTCTTTAGTGCTTCCAACATTATTGTTCTTGGTACAGAAAGCAAACATTGGTAGCTTTCCCTCTCCCACCACTCTAACTTGAGCTGAACAGGGCTGAACTAACGTGGAGGGTTTTTTTACTAGGAAAAAATGTCCAGTGAAGAAATAACAAGCCAAGTCCCTCTCAGCAAGGCCAGAACAGCTGAGTCTGCTATACAAGGTTAAGAGTTGTAAGCTGGTTTTGAATGAGCAGGTAGGTCCACACTGTGCCATGCAGGACTACTTGATTCAGGGTACTGGAAATACTATGGTGTGTTAGCATCACTGCATCAGGCTTCATTCACGTCCCTTACAGCTCTTTCAGCTCCACAAAATGATCCTTAGAAACACATTGCACAGGAAGCAAACCAAGTCAACTCCAAGAAGTTGGGTTTCTTTCTCCACTTGGTGTAAAAAACACGTGTCCCGGTTTGAGCATGCTGGATCAGGATTCTTTTTGCTTAAGAAACGTGCTTGTCCCTACAATCCTTGTTTAAAACCCTTCTGGCTTCCTGTGCATCTCACACATTATTTAAAATCCAAATCTGTGTAGAGACCTTACTTTATCTTCCTAGATCTCTGTTGTCCTACTGAGTCTACTCATATTGGAAGTTTTCTACTGCTGGCCCCTTCCCCGCAGGAAGGTTGCCAGACCATAGCATGCTCCTTCCTCATCAAATACGCTATCTGTTTCTCTGTTCACTACGTTCTCTCACTTTGCCACAAGACCAGGGATAGTGGCAGTCCACTTCACAGCTACATGTGGAAAAAGACCTCTTAACATCTTCCAGCATTGTTGCTGATTCCCTCTGCATCTCATAAAGCTTGCTAAATCAGTCAGTTCATGGTCTCCATTTCCCTGAGCCTCCTACACCAATTTCTGAATTCTTGCTCCGCTCTACTCCTTGGGAGATCTGGTAATCTAGGGTGGGATTCAGTTCCCAATACCCACACATGAGGATTTAAAAAGTAAACTGTGAGGCTGCAAGGAAGTTAATCTATATTGAGAAGCTGGGAGCCCTTTCTCTTGCCCACCCTGGGGTTAGGATGGGTATCCTAGCCCCAGTGAAGAGTAACGCAGCTGTTCACACTTGTGCTTCCTTTATCCCTTCTAACCGAGCCTCTGCCCCCTCGACACAACTCACTTCAGTGACTGCAATCATTAAAGGCGTTGGAAATAGGGTCTGAGACTTATGCAAACTCCTGCCTCAGGTGTCATGACCAACGAACCGATCAAAAATGCCAGCTCCTCTTAGAATGCCAGCCCTGAATTCATACCCAGTGGCAGATCTGTCACACAGTAGCCAAATATGTTAATACAGCTGAAGCCTTTAGGTGCACTTGTACCCTCAAAACTCAGTGGAGTTGCTGTCATCCTCCAACAGTTCAGTGGCCTAGATGAAATTAGTTAGAAGTCTAAACACAGCTGCTAATAAAGATACTGTCTTTCTGCCTCAGAAAAAGCACCAGCTCCCTTTGCTACCAGATATCCTCTTTGGCAGTTTGAGTCAATGAGGAGTTAAGTGATGAAGAATGAACCTGGCCTCCAAGAGGAGGCCTCAAGCTCTGAGTGGCAGCAGTGGAAACAGGAGAAGGGAAGGTTCCTATTGCTGCTGCCTGCTGGGGCTTGGAGTTGATTTCAGTTCCTACTAATGTTGCTTGTCGCCAGAATCCAACAGAACTGCTTGTGTGAACCGTCTCCTGCTCAGGAAACCTCTTTCCTTGGCTCCATGTAGGTCTCCTGAAGACAGGTCTGGGGGTGGTGATCCTGGTGATCTGGGCAGAGTGATCCTGGGAAGAACTGCAGTGTCTGGGGCCATCTGACAAGTACAGCTTGTGAATATTCAGATTTTTGGGGGGAGGAATGTGTATCCTACCTCCTCTGCCTGCTTGCTACTATCAGAAAGAATTGGACAGAGAAAATAAACTCAATTGGATGGTCTACTCTCACAATCCAGAGATCCCAGAATGAGGAAATGGAGCAGAAGCAGTTTATGCAACCTTCACTGAGAAGTCTGTAGATATAAAGGCTATGCATAGCTTGAATTCAGCGTCACCACCACCTTTGCCAGCAAAAGTGCTCTCCAGCTTTCATTTAATTTATAGCAACAGTCCTAAATCAGATTGCTCCAAACTGGACTGGGCAAAGTGGTTTAGGAACTTGTCACAGAAAATCACACATCGGAGAACATTTTAGGCACTTTCTCCCTGTGTTTCCGGTTAAGGAGCTTTCCCCAAGAAGTTCTTCCTCTGCGCACTGTTCCAGAAGAATAGGAGGAGATATAACAGTGACCATCAAAGTTTATAAAAGTACAAGTGGTATGGAGGATGTGAACTTTCCCCCATTTCATGAAAGGAAGATCATGGCATTGGCAGGTGGCATGTCCCATGGTAACAAAAGGAGGTCCTCTTCCACGCTACACAGTGGAAATCCTTGCCACAGGACACAGTGAACGCAAGAGTTGGTAGAACTTCCAAAGAGCAATAGGCAATTAAAGGAAACCTGTCCAGACCTACTAAGCATAAATGTATCAGCTGTGGCTAAACTAGCCACACATCGCAATAAAACTGGGAAAGGGGACTGGAAAGTCTTGGGGTGTGCTTTCCCTCTCCCTTATACTCTTCCCTTGATACCTGCAACTGGTCAGTGGTGGAGACAGTAGTGATCTTTGGTCAGACCCAGTACAACTACCTATATATGAAGCACGTACTAATGATACTGGTAAGGCTTATTGGGACTAGGTGGGTCCTAGAATAAGTTAATTTCAAAGTCAGATAGGCCACCCTGACTAACATGGGTAGACTATGCCTTCCCTGCAGCCATAAGGCATTCATGGAAACAGAAGGGCAGGCATTCATGGCCTTTGCATCTGGATCGAGTGGGATGTCCAAGCCCACTCCCATGGAGCTATGTAAGAACTTTTACTGAAATCCACCAAGAACAGCAACACTAAGTTTTGGAGAGACTATCCACATTTTCAGCAGACCTACAGGGAACAGAATATGGCCTGAATGTGTGCAGCAGCGTTGTCAAGTTTGTTCGGGGAATCACACACAATTTTCCAGAATGAAATACTAGTGGCATTAAGATTTCCCTTTCCTTTATCATACAAATCCAGAAGGACCAGAAATTTGGTTGCCTCTTGCTGAATGTATTTTAAATTCCTCTAAAATGCATCATACCAGCAGGCCATGTATTTTTAACGCAGAGACATCCTTCTCCTTTTGGAGGACAAGGGTGACTCAGATTTCAATATCGTCCAGATTTTCTAAAGTCTTTGGATTTGCTGCACAAGACTTGGATTCTACCATTTCAGTTTTCTGGAAGGATTTCTCTCATTCAGCCTGAGCTAACTCAAGACAAATTTACTTCTGTGCAATAGTCCAGAGGCTTAAACGGGTATAAAAACACCACATGCATTTAGCTCTAGGAATACAGCTATGAGATTTAGACGTGGAACTAGGCCACAAGGCCTTTAGACTAGGCCACGTTCTCTCTCTGCTCCTCTTCCAGGTTTTGCAATCATAAACAAATTTTGCAGCTATTCTGTACCTGTTATGGCAATTTAATACTGCCCAGCAGACTGGGAAATGTGACCACCATGGCCAATAGACCAATACGCTGGTAAGCTTGGTGCTTAGCACTGCCATGTTGAGTAAGTCAATCCTCTATAGAGCAGCTGTGTCTCTTACCTCTGGTAGAATAGTGTTCTTCAGCTTTCATTCTATATTACAGCTCCATGCCTGTATAGCATGGTACAGCGATGGGTACCGTGGTTGATAGCAACAGCAATTAAGAACTAGATCTTTACAAGTCTCAGTGGCAAATTTGTGCATCTTTTGCCAGAAACAACTGACAAGACTACCTTCATATTTTGTCAAAGATTAATCCAGGCTACAGCGTTCAAACACAGATTTCAGATCTGCCAGCATGGTCATACAGAAATAGCACATTAAAGCAGCGAGATGAGCAAGTTCCTGTTACGCCCAATGCAACTCCAGCTTCAGGAGACATGCCGAGAGGACTGATGCTGAAATGCTGCTCCGTGTAAGCAGTTTGCAACCGACAGTCGTGCAGCCGCAGAACTAATTTGGAGCGATTAAATAAAACGCGCAGCGAATTGGCTCTTTGCTCCCCGCCGCGCTTTCCTCAGTTCAGAGCTGAGGTCGAGCAAACGTGCCGGGTGAGGGAGAACACCTGCCCCAGCGAGATGGGGACACCTACACCCGCAACCATCCTCCCGACGGCCCCCAAGACCCGCGCCGGCTGCAAGGAGGCAGCGCCGGCCCCGCTGCAAGCGGGGGGCGCCGCGCCCC
>NW_010400818.1:0-2264 GCF_000710305.1 Buceros rhinoceros silvestris | reverse complement strand
TATTTATCTATGGTAGAGCTCAAGCTTCTTTCGTCCACAAATGAAAAGGTAAAAAGGATTTTCCTCAAGTCCAAGTAAGCCTATACGTTAACAAAAATAAGATTTTTTTTTTCTTTAATAAGAACAGAAACAGACATATCCCCTCCACATAATCAAAAAGTAAACCAGAACCATAGTATAAGTCACCTTTTCTCACGGCTCCTTCCCCTTCCCTGCAGAACAGCTTTCCACATGGAAGACAAAATAAAGCTATAAGAATTATAAGCCTTAGAAAACCTACTGATTTCTCTGACACAATACAGGAGGACAGAAGTTCACCACCACATTTCAGAGTGAGGTCCTACAAAAATTGTGACAGTTCACTGACTCTATTGAACTCTTTCAGTATGACCTCTTTAGTCTGAATTGAAATTAGGTATTTTGAAATTCACCTAGGTGTTTGCCGAGAGTATGAACAGAATCCAAGCATTTTAATCTCTTGTAACAATTTGCTTTCTGAATGCTCCAATATACAAATTAAGGCCATTTGGAAGAGAGGTTCATATTTTGTTTTCCATTTATGTTAGATGGAGTACCCTAGGTAGATTATTTTATTTTCAACATGATGTAAGATTAACAAAGGCCTCTTCCTTTCAAGAAAAAATACAGAAGCATTGATTTGAAGACGTACCTGCTGAAGATGGTGATCACAATGAGAAAATTGTTTCGGAGTTACCAAATAAATAGCGGTCTTAGGGTGTAATGCTTGATCAACATAAAATTGACATTCAAATGCTGGATTTCATTGACAGCTGTGGCTCCAAGAATACTTATTAAAATTCAGCCATTATCATAAAGACTTTCCTAATTGTTTTGAGACTTGTTTTAAGCAAAGTAAAATAGCAAAAATGTAAACCAATCACAAATTCTTTCCACAGTAGTATAAAAAATGTAGCATCATCTTTGACTGTACATTGTAAAGTAGTTCAAAAGAGATCAAACTGACATGTGGTTACTAAATCTGAAAAGTTAATTTATAGTATTAAATGCTTTGTAAATAAAGTCCAGGAGACTGTACAGAGCAGCTGTAAACAGTCCTGTAGTAGTAGTTATTATTTTAGAGTCAAATAACATTGTTGATTCCATCAAAAGTCAAAAGCCAAGAAGTTGCAGAATTTTTCTTTAAATCATAGAATCATTTAGGTTGGAAAAAACATTGAAGATCATCAAATCTAACAATTAACCCAGCACTACCAAGTCCACCACTAAACCATGTCCCTAAGTCCACGTCTACATATCTTTCAAATAGCCCCAGGGATAGTGACTCCACCATCACCCTGGGCAGCCTGTTCCAGTGCTTGACAATCCTTTCAGTGAAGACATTTTTCCTAATATCCAGTGTAAACCCTTGCTCCAAGAAGAAACTTGAGATGGTTTCTTCTTGTCCTATCACTTGTTATTTGGGGTTAGAGACTGATCCCCTCATCACTACAACCTCCTTTCAGGTAGTTGTAGAGATAGATAAGGTCTCCCCTCAGACTCCTTTTCTGCAGGCTAAACAACCCAGTTCCTTCATCTACTCCTCAGTAAGACTTGTGCTCTAGATGTTTCACCAGCTTCATCGTCCTTCTTTGGGGCACTCCAGCACCTCAGTGTCCTTGTAGTGACGGGCCCAAAACTGAATACAGTATTTGAGGTAGGGCCTCAGTAGAGCTGAGTACAAGGGGACAATCACTTCCCTACTACTGCTGGTCACACTATTGCTGATACAAGCCAGGATGCTCTGGTCTTCCTGGCCACTTGGGCACTCTGCTGGATCATCTTCAGCTGGCTGTCAACTAACATCTCTCTTTGCCGCTGGGCAGCTTTCCAGCCAGTCTTCCCCAAGCGTGTACTGTTGCAGGGTGTTCTTGTGGCCCAAATGCAGGACCCAGCACTTGGTCTTATTCAACCTCATACCATTGGCCTTGGCCCATCGATCCAGCCTGTTCAGATCCCTCTGTAGAGCTTCCCTACCCTCAAGAAGATCTACTCACCCACCCAACTTGGTGTCATCTGTTTCCAGCTTTCCAGCCAGTCTTCCCCAAGCGTGTACTGTTGCAGGGTGTTCTTGTGGCCCAAATGCAGGACCCAGCACTTGGTCTTATTCAACCTCATACCATTGGCCTTGGCCCATCGATCCAGCCTGTTCAGATCCCTCTGTAGAGCTTCCCTACCCTCAAGAAGATCTACTCACCCACCCAACTTGGTGTCATCTGTTTCCCATAACATTCTTCTGCAGAAAC
>NW_010400817.1:61035-64091 GCF_000710305.1 Buceros rhinoceros silvestris | reverse complement strand
TCCCGCTGCGCCGTGGGCTCTGGGCTCACCCCCGGGGTGCTGCAGGCGTTGGACAAGTACCGGGGACGTGGAGGGGGCAAAGGGGGTCGGGCCAAGCGTTTTGCCTCGGTCCCCCGTTACGTGGAGACCTTGGTGGTGGCTGACGAGTCGATGGTGAAGTTCCACGGGGATGACCTCCAGCACTACCTGCTCACCCTGATGGCCACGGCCGCCCGCCTCTACAAGCACCCCAGCATCCGTAACCCCATCCAGATCTCTGTGGTCAAGTTCCTTCTCATCGGGCAGGATGACAAGGGGCCCAAGGTCTCCAGCAACGCCGCCCTCACCCTCCGCAACTTCTGTGCCTGGCAGAAGAAGTTGAACAAGGTCAGCGACAAGCACCCTGAGTACTGGGACACCGCCATCCTCTTCACCAAGCAGGTGGGTGCAGGGGGGGTGTCCCGGAGGGCCTGTCACCCGTTTCAAGTACACCACGCTAAGGCTTCCTGCCACTTGCACCTCACCTCTAGTGCATGCTGGAGGAGGCTGCACTTGTGGCTGATCCCCCTTTCCCAAAATCCCCTCCACCCTCAGATGCCGAGGCGGGGGGAGCAGAGGTGTGGAGCAAGACTGCTTGCTGTCCTCTGGGCAGGTTTCGGCCAGCAGCCCGGAGAAAGCCCTGACAGGGGGTGTGTGAGGCCAGGAGGTTTGCAAGGGCAGGTTGTCCCCACAGGTAGAAACCTGCCACTCCATCCCCTGCCTCCTGGCAGGAGCCTCAGCAGTCAGTGCCTGGGATCTCTGGCACACCCCAAAATGCAGGGTCCAAGCCCAGAAGAGGAGGAGCATGGCCCCGCTTCCTCCTCCCTGGCTGGGAAGAGCTCGTGGTGCCACCTGCCAAGGAAAAAACCTCTCCCTGCTTCCTCTGACTCATGCGCAAGGTCCTCCTGAGAACCTGGACCTCTGCTCTGTGCGCTGGCTGCTCTGCGTGGACCCAGTTCAGGGCTGGAAGAAAAGCACCAAAGATAGAGCCAACGCTCGCAGCTCTTGGGTGGGGAGAGGCAAGAGCCTCCCCCACTGCTGCCGCGGGCTGGGAGAGGGGCTCTGCCAGGCTTGGCAAGGGCTCTGCGGGCTATGTGGGGCGCAGGGTGATTGCTGCTCCCAGATGAGCATCTCCATCCTCCCAGCCTGATAAAGTGTGTGACACCAAAATGGTGACGCTGCTCCCAGAGCCTGCCCCCAAATGCTTCTCCTCTCCTCTGCGGTCCTGCCTCAGCACTGACATCGGCGTGGTGCCTGCCTGTGGGGTGTAACAGCCTGCATCCCCAAATCGCTAACAGGAGGGGAGAAGGATGAGCCTGGCTTGAAGGGGACGGTCACGCTTTACCCTGGCTGCAGCAGGCTTTGCCAGCAAGAGCAACTTGTGCTTTTCTCCTTCACCCATCCCTGCTCAGATGTTGTTGGATCAGGGACAGGTCAGGAACTCCCCTTGAGGGCAGGGAAACATCCCCAAAACATCGTTCCGGGTCAAGCCCTCGTGGGTGGGAAGGATGGAGCGCCCAGCTCCGTTCAGCTGCCCCTAGCCTGAGGTCAGCCCAGGCTGATGATGGCCTGGAGCAGGAACGATGCTGTGCAGGACGTGCGAGCCCTCATCCCACCCATCCTCCTTGTCCCCCCCACCCCGGGCAGGGTCTGTCTCCTCTGGCCAGCTGTAAATCCTGCTGGAGCACAGGCAGGGTTGAACCCCAGGCTGCTGGAGCAAGTCTTGCCTGCACGGGGTGGCTGCACAGAGGAGGACCTGCTGTCACCCCTGCAGGGATGGGCCAGCTCTGCCTCTGCTGGAAACCCAGTGAGGTCCCCGGGGCCACAGGTGGGACCGATTCAGTCTCAGCAATTCAAAAGCTGCAGATCACGGCTGGGCTGCATTTTTTACATGTTGCTAAACCATCCATTCCTGAAATCCCAAGGCAAGCTCCGTGCAAAGGCACACGATCGAGGAGACATCTGCCTTCCTTGACTGCATCCATCTGTGGTCCCCTGACACCCCAAAACTTATCTCCCTGCCAAAAAGCTGTTACATAAGACCCCAACTTAAATTTCATCTCGAGCCGGGTAGATACGCAGTTTCCCATTGTGTCAAAGAGCTGCTGATGAGTGGGGGCTGTCCCCTCCCGCTCGGCTCTGCTCCCTCCTGATGTCGCGTGTGCCGGAGTGTGGATTTGCCTTCGAGGATCTCAGTCCTGTTCAGCCAGTGGATTCAGATCTGCCAGCAGCCGCGGCCACAGGACCTTCATCTTCCTACGTGAGCCAGTGCTTGCTGGAGGGTCCTGCAGAGCATCCAGCCTTCAGCCGCACTCCTGCCTCTGGGGAATCACACACCATAGCAAAAGGCTTGGCCGCACTTCCTACCCGTCCTGAACCTTGATGTCCCACCAGCAAAAGTTTGCTGAACATCTTTGGCCTGCTGTAAAACCAAAGGGACGGCTGCCGGGGGATTTGGAAACCCACGCTCAGTAGCCCAAAGCTCAAATTTTTGAGGTGGCTTTGGATACACATGAGAAGTCTCCGTGGTAGACAGAGCGCTTATGACCTGGTCTGTGAGAAGGCGAATTAATGCACAAGCCATGAGGATCTCCAGCAAGTGGCCTGCAGAACATCTCAAGAAGTTGTCAAAGGGATGAGGAAAAGCCATGGCAGTGCCCACACATGAAGGCCAGGCTGGCAGGAGAGCTCTGATGGCGCATCTCGCAGGTTGCTTCCAGCCCCTTGGGCACTGGGCAACTGGGCATCCTCCCTGTGTTTGGGCTGGGAGCAGGGGACGTCGGTGATGGTGAGCACACCGGGCAAAGGCAGAGCTGGTCTTTTGCATGCTATTTTCCCACCTTAAACCTCTGGCATTTCTCACTCCTCCATCCTGGCATTGCCTCCCTTCCTGGCAAGGTTTGAGGAGGTGTTTTGGGGGGGCTCAGGACCCCTCATTAGTGCCCGGAGCTGCTGCCCAGCCTTTCCAAGAGGGCTGCCCCTGGGATGCTGCGGCTGGGGGGGAGAAAAACCCGTTTAGAGCCGCGCGTCTGGCACGG
>NW_010400817.1:56896-60919 GCF_000710305.1 Buceros rhinoceros silvestris | reverse complement strand
GCTCGTTGGCGTGTCCCTGCGGCTGGGGCAGACGAGGCTCAGAGCAAGAAGTGGGTCAGTGTGTCAGTGCAGGTGTTGGGCCAGAAGCCAAAACCTTGCCGCGCCAGTGAGGAAACAGCAGCTCTTCAAAGAGCAGTGAGCGGGAGCTGCGAGCAGCCGCCTCTTCCCTGCCGTACTGTGTCCCCCCACCCCACACTCCCCCTGCACCTCCGAACCTCCAGGACTGGGACTGCCCATGGGGAGAGTGTGGGCAGGGGGGCTTGGGAGAGCTGCATCCCTGGGTTAGCTCAGTGCCATGATGGCACGGCCTCTTGGTGGCATTTTGGGACAGTGCTTGCTAGCCCCATTGAGTTACCCTGCACTCATCAGCAGTGGTGTTGCCACCGGGGATGTGAGGTTGCCACTTGCTTGTCCCTGCCAGCATCAATGCACAGTGGGGTCAGGGATGTGGTGGGATCCCAGCGACTAGGAAAGCTCTTGCAGAGTGGAGAGATGGATCCAGCTGTAGGACAGGATTTTCCACCAGCAGCAACAGCCAGCCCAGACCCAGGCGTTCCTCCACCTCGCCTCTCCAGAGATCACGGTCTCGTCTGTGCCTTCAGACTTCGTAGCCACAGGTCTCCTGTTAAAGCCATCTCAGCCCTGGCCAGGGCTCTCTGAAGTCATCGGGATCATTATTTACCCACGGGTGAACCTGCCTGAGCGGGAATGCCTTCAGCTTGGAAACCTTGCTGGAAATGTTGGCAGAGCAGCTCATGCGAGATTTCGAGCAACCCAAGCGCTTTGGCTGTGCGAACGCTGAGCATGAATCACACTTATTTATAGCACGGGAGTGCCCAGCGGGTCCCTTACGTTTTCTTTTCATGTGGAAAGCAGCTCCTTGACCCCTGCACGGCCTCCCCGGCAGCTCCCAGCCCAGCTGGGATGGCACCAAGGGATGGGGATGATGCTCCAGCCCTCCCAAGCCGCCAACAGACGAGGACAGAGGAAGGGGGCATCTGAGGACGAAGCCGTTGCCAGGCTGCAGCAGCGATGCCTCTTCAAAGGGTTTTTTTATTTGCACAAGCACCTCTGGATCCTCAAAAAGGCCAGATCCACCTATCACAAGACCCTCCCCATCCTTCCCAGTCCCAGCTGCAACTATGTGGGGTCTGGCCATCCTTGTCTTGGGTGGAAGGCTGGGCTGGTTCCTCCTTCAACCTGGGCTTGGTTCCTCCTCAATGGATGGCTGAAAAGTGTCTTGGAGAGACAGGAGCACTTCCCTAGCCTTGGGAACCGCTGGACCTGGTTCAGGGGCTTCTTGTTCCTAGGAGGAAGTTGAGAAATGAGGTTGGGAAATGGGTCAGCTGTGAGCCCAAGGCCAGGTGTCTTCTCATCCACCCACTCGGGTCCGGTCCTTGAGCTCATGCTGAAGAAGGGAGCCAGGCTGACTCCTTCGCAGTGAAACCAGCTCCACCCTGGCTGGAGCAGCTGTTTGGGTGGGAAAAGCTGTTGCTTTGGGGCATGAGAGGATGCTACGCACAAAAAGCATCCCCGGTGCCAGGCAAACGTGTCGTTGCAGCCTGGTGAGGGTGAGGTTTCCTGCCTCCGCAGGCTGGTGCAGTCCCCATCCCTTTGGGTGTCTCCCCCACAGCAGCCCGGGATCAGCTGCCCGGGGGGTACCAGGGATGGCGTGGGGATGGGGAACTGCAGCGCTCATGATGGCCCCAGGACTGACCCCTCACCTTTGTGCCTCACAGGACCTGTGCGGTGCCACCACCTGTGACACGCTGGGGATGGCAGACGTGGGAACCATGTGTGACCCCAAACGCAGCTGCTCTGTCATCGAGGACGATGGGCTGCCCTCCGCTTTCACCACCGCCCACGAGCTGGGTAAGGCTCCCTGCTCTCCTCTTCCTCTCAGGAGGAATGCCAGGAGCTGGCAAGGTTCAAAATAACCCCGGTTCCATCATCCGGAAGATTAGACAATAACCGGTGTCTGGATGATGGGGAAACTCCACCTTGGGGTACAAGACCCCCCCGAGTTGGGTGGGGAAGAGCTGCTGAGAAAGCAAAAGGCTTTGTTGTTGTGGTTGCTACCTCAGCTGCGTTTCCAGGATTCGGGAGTCCCAAAATAACAAGCAGAGGGCACACCTACCTCCAGAGACACTGGTGGTGCTTGGCGGGAGGGGGGCAAGTGCTGAAGTCTCCTCTTTGCAATTCCCCTTTTCTTTCCCTCCCTGTGCGCTTTCCACACGCACGGAGCAGCCGGGACAGTGTCAGAGCTGGCGGGCTTGGGGACCTCACTGGCAGGCTGGCTCGTGTGTGCTGGTCCTGCAAGCTCTTGTTCCGAGCCAGGGTGTGCACATGCATCATCCTTCCCCACAATCCTTCCCTTTCCCACTGCAATCCTTGCAAGGCTCTGCCCCATTCTGTGCCTCAGTTTCCCTCAGTGCAAGAAACTGAGGGCCCTACTCTGCATGCTAAGTGAGGTTATTCATGCTTTCCCTCCTTACCTCCACCCCAGGCCACGTCTTCAATATGCCCCATGACAACGTGAAGGCCTGCGAGGAGGTCTTTGGCCGGCTGAAGACCAACCACATGATGTCACCCACCCTCATCCAGATCGACCGTGCCAACCCCTGGTCAGCCTGCAGCGCTGCCATCATCACTGACTTCCTTGACAGTGGCCACGGTGAGCCCTCCTGTGTCACTCGCTCTCTTACCTGTGTCCCTGCTCCATGGGAGCAGGATCTGTCCCTGGGGCGGGTTATCAGCAGAGGCTGATGGGCTGTAGAGCAACTCTTCTGCCCCCTCTGCAAACAAAGTTAGGAGGAAATAAGGAGTTTGGTGATTCTGCATTGGACAAGCTTCCTCGGTACCAGGATGTCCCCAGCAGTGATGTCTGCCCTGAGGCTGCTGGCACCAGTGTCACCAAGGGATAGAGTCCCTTAGGTCTGAGATGCAGCTGACCTCGAGGGCATCCCTGGGGTAACCCGTTCCCACTGGGACAGCTTTGGCCGAGTTACCAGCAGCCGTCCCTCACCTCCCTGCAGCCATTCTCTCCCTCCCCACACTGGTCCACACAACCTCCTGGGGACCTGTCAGACACCCCCATCCCCACTCCCACAGGAGACTGCTTGCTGGACCAGCCTGCCAGACCCATCCCGCTGCCTGAAGACCTGCCGGGGACAAGCTACAGCCTGAACCAGCAGTGCGAGCTGGCCTTCGGGGTGGGCTCCAAGCCCTGCCCGTACATGCAGTACTGCGCCAAGCTCTGGTGCACGGGCAAGGCACGCGGGCAGATTGTCTGCCAGACCCGGCACTTCCCCTGGGCGGACGGCACTGGCTGCGGCGAGGGACGATTCTGCTTGAAGGGTGCCTGCGTTGAGAGGCATAACGTCAGCAAGTACAGGGTGAGTGCCTGCACCTGAAAACATCCAGCAGGGTCATCCGAGGTTTTGCAGAGGTGTGGGCTGAGCAGTCTCCTTCCTCGTGGTGCTGGGGACCTGGTGGGCGGGACACTGATGTGGCCAGAGGTGAAGGTCCCTTGGGAATTGTGGTTCTCAGGGAGGGATGCTGCTGCTCCAGGCAGGTTTGGGGGCAGACGTTTTCCTTGTGAGGGGATGGCTCCAAGTCTGGAGAGACCCAGCTCTGGATGGAGCTGGCAGTGAAGAGGGTGCAGCATCTCACTCCATCTCATCCCCGCAGGTGGATGGTAGCTGGGCAAAGTGGGCACCGTACGGGCAGTGCCTGCGACCAGGCGGGGGCGGGGTGCAGCTGGCCAAGCGGGAGTGCACCAACCCGGTGCCAGCCAATGGGGGTTCCTACTGCGAGGGCATCCGCGTCAAGTACCGCTCCTGCAACCTGGATCCCTGCCCTGCTGCAGGTAAGGGGCTGGAGCTCAGATTGCTCGTGGCTGTGTGAACCTATAACAACCCCATAAAACCAGTGCCAGAGGTCCAGGCCGGTCCCCAATCTCATGCACATTCCCTTTTTTTCCAGTGCCGGGGAAAAGTTTCCGTGAGGAGCAGTGTGAAGCTT
>NW_010400817.1:55287-56777 GCF_000710305.1 Buceros rhinoceros silvestris | reverse complement strand
CAGCGGCTCCAGCCACAGCACCAACCGCCTCACCGCCTCCATCTCCTGGGTCCCCAAATATTCCGGCGTCTCACCCCGGGATAAGTGCAAGCTCATCTGCCGAGCTAATGGCACCGGCTACTTCTATGTGCTGGCACCAAAGGTTGGTGAGAGACCCCAGGGTCAGCGTCTGGGCTGTAGGGTGGCTCCTCCGTGCCTGGAAGTGAATGAATTCTCCTTCTCTGGTGGACAGCTGGTGTTAGAGGTGGTAGGGGAGGGGAATCCATCAGGCTGGTATGAAGCAGCATCTCAGTATCTCCTTATTTATTTCAGGGCTGGGGTTGGTCCGTGGAGGGTCTTTCTCTGGGTTTTTGAAGGTGTCTCTAGGATATGCTCATAGTCCTGAAATAGAGGATGATAATTATGGTGCTGGGGAAGAGATGTCTGTGCCAGGCAAGGCAGGCAGCCAGACATGCAACTGAGGGGGGTGGTGAGAGCTCTGTCCCCACTGCAGCCTGTTCCCTGCAACAAGAAAGAGCTGAACATCATGTAGATGAAGAAGGGATATAGTCCCATACAGGCCTTCTCAGAGACCCCAAAAGTGCAACAGCAAAGCAGAGTGTGAGCAAAGGGCACAGTGCTCGCTAGCATCTCCTTGGGACCTGCTGGAAGGATTCGGGTGGCCCAGGTCGGATGGTGCCGCTGCGGGTTTGTGGGGTGGCCCAAGGAAAAGCAGCAGCTTGTTTTGCTCACCCTTGTGCAGGTTGTGGACGGCACCCCTTGCTCCCCAGACTCCACCTCGGTCTGCGTGCAGGGTAAATGCATCAAAGCAGGCTGTGACGGGAAGCTGGGCTCCAAGAAGAAGTTCGACAAATGCAGTGTCTGCGGAGGAGACAACAAGAGCTGCAAGAAGGTCTCAGGCTTGTTCACCAAACCCATGTAAGTGTTAGGTGACCACATGCGCTTCCTCCTCTCCCAGCTTTGCTTTTTGGGGTGGAAGGTCATGGAGTTGGTGACGGGGGCTATGACCTTCCCAAGCAAACTATCCTGGTGCTACATCACTGCGTGGAGACCTGGGCTAGCTCTGAAGGAGAAGCAGGTCACAATTAAGTGCTATCAGCTTTTGCTGATGGAGTTATCTCTGGTAGATCCACACTGTCGAGCCAGAGGAGCTGGAGCATCTTCCCATACCTGGGTGACCTCAGCCTAGATGAAACTCAGGTGTAGAGAGGAGATTCAAAATTATCTTCACGGGAAGCAGGAGATAACTAGGGGTGGGGAGATTGCAGGGCTGTAGCTGCAAAGCTTTGGCTGAGGACGTGTTGTAGCGGGATGTCCCCTGCCTGATGGCCTGTCCTACCTGCACTTCTCTTCCAGGCACGGCTACAACTTTGTGGTGGTCATCCCTGCGGGTGCCTCCAACATTGACATCAGGCAGCGAGGCTACAAGGGGCTGATCAGCGATGACAACTACCTGGCACTGAAGAACGCGCAGGGCAAGTACCTGCTGA
>NW_010400817.1:54768-55171 GCF_000710305.1 Buceros rhinoceros silvestris | reverse complement strand
ATCTGCTCGGCCGTCGAGAGGGACCTGATGGTGAAGGGCAGCGTCCTGCGGTACAGCGGCACTGGCACCGCCGTCGAGAGCCTCCAAGCCTTCAAGCCCATCCAGGAACCCCTGACTTTGGAGGTGCTCTCCGTGGGGAAGATGACCCCTCCTCGGGTACGCTACTCCTTCTACCTCCCCAAGGAGAGTAAGGAGGACAAGTCCTCCTACAAGAAGGAGAGCAAGACCCCACTGGACCTCAACAACAGTGTCCTCAGCCTGTCCAACCGCTTGGACAGTGGGAGACCGAGCTACAAACGTCCCTCCTACAAGTGGGCGGCGGGTGGCTGGGAGGCTTGCTCGGTCACCTGCGGCGATGGGCTGCAGAAGCGTTCGGTGGCTTGTCGCGACTCCTACGGCCAAC
>NW_010400817.1:50284-54623 GCF_000710305.1 Buceros rhinoceros silvestris | reverse complement strand
CCTACGGCCAACCAGCTGCCGAGTGCGATGCGGCACAGCGACCGGCCGACGTCCGGCTCTGTGGGGAGCCCTGCCCAGAGTGGGAAGCTGGACCTTGGTCTCCCTGCTCCAAGAGCTGCGGTCGGGGTTTCAAGAGACGGGCGCTGAAGTGCTCGGTCCCAACCGGGCGCCTGCTGCCCCGGGAAAGTTGCAATTTTCGGAGGAAGCCACAGGAGCTGGATTTTTGCACCTTGAGGCCATGCTGAGCAGGTCAAGGGGTGTCTGCAAGGAAGGGCATGGTGTTCCTCTGGCTGGATGTGGCCGAGCAACAGCCAGGGGTTGGGAGAGGGGGAGATGTCCATAGCACATAGCAAACAGGAAAAAGAAAAAAAAGGAAAAATGGGAAAAAAAAAAAGAGACCTGAGTGTGGGGACAGAGCATGCACACCCCACACGCCTGTGAGAGGGGGGTTTACCAACCAGGGTGCTCGGAATCAGAGCGGGAACGAACGTCTACCTCGAAGCCGCTGAACGACACAGAAACCCATTGGTGGAGTCTGGGAGTTGGGGAGGGATGGATGGAAACAAGGAGGATCACCGCCTGGGATGGAGCCGAGTACAGGCAGGGAGATGCCCCTAAATTGCACAGTCAAAGCCTCCCCCATCTTCCCAGGGCGAAGCCCTGGCCCTCCCTGGACCCTCTCAACACTCCTGCTAAGTGGGACCAAAAGGATTTCCCAATGCAACGGCGGCAGATTATACTGTCCAAGCCCTGGTGCGACGAGGTGCTGGGACTGATGCCTCCAGGGTGGTGGCTTGGCAGCCTGGGCGGACCCGGCTGTAAGGTGGTGGCTTTATTTTCATTTTCTCCTCATGTTTATGACCTGACCAGTGTAGATTTTATGGTGCTTAACTCTGTATTTTTTACCCGCCTTCCTCCCCTCTGTGATGGATGTAATCCTATTCCGGAGAGCCCCAGCAGCATCCCCGGACCCGGCTGTAAGGTGGTGGCTTTATTTTCATTTTCTCCTCATGTTTATGACCTGACCAGTGTAGATTTTATGGTGCTTAACTCTGTATTTTTTACCCGCCTTCCTCCCCTCTGTGATGGATGTAATCCTTGCGTGGTGAGGATGGCATCATTCCCAGTGGGCTCTCACCTGGCTGAGATCTTCCTATGGTGCTTTGGGATGGGGCTGTGCGAGCATCTGGGGTGTAGCTGGATGCTCCTTCACACCCCACTCCAGGGCAGGTTGTAAACCGCCCGCCTGAAGTTTTTCAGGGCTAAAAGGGATCACTGTGGTCCTGAGATCTGAGCTGTCATTCCGAAAAAGCAACAAGCAACTGTACTGTAGTACCACGGCGCGGTGCCGTACAGGGTCAGACACAGCCCCGCGAGTCGCTGGTACTTGACTCTGCTCTGGAAATGGTGCTCTCTGCTTAATGGGACCAGTATGCCATGCCCTGACATCCCACCTCCCTCTGCCCTCCAGCCTCTGGGCCTGCCTGGGTTATTTTTCCTCTACATTAAGCCTTCCTCAGATACCCCAAGCTGAACTTGAACAGAGCTGTGGTGACATCCCTGGCATCGTTTTTGAGCTGTGGAAGTGGAAGAAAAGATTTGGGTTTTGGGCTTTCCTGGGCAAAAGGGGCTCAGCAGGGTTCAGGCGTGGAAAGGAAGGGGGTGGGCATTGAACCACTTGCTGCTGCACAGCATCGACAACCAGTTTCCCTCCAGGTTTTTGTGGAAGGGTTTATCTGGTACCTCTGAGGGTCGTGAAGCATCGTGCCCGTGGTGGTCGGATGCTGTCTTACCTCACACAGCATCTTCTTCCCAGCAATCATTTAGGTCTCTTGCTCACATCAAATTATCAAGGACCATTTCACTTTGCTTTTCCATTGATAAGGTGCCTCTTAACCAATTAGCTGTGACTGTGAGCAAGCCAGAGGCTCTGGGTCCAGCTATGCAGCTCCTGGGCTCAGCAGAAAGGGACGATACACACATCATGGGCAGGCAGCAGCTGCTGTCTCAGCAGCAGAGCCTTGGAGCCACTCAGTCCCGTGCAGGTATAGCGTGGAATCTCCTTGTGCCCTTTGATCTGCTCCAAAAAGTCTCCAGCTGTGGGCGAGGTGAGAAAGATCACAAGAAACAGGTTTCCTTGCTGGACTTTCCCACCAGCTTAGCAAACCCCTCATGGCAACGAGGGCTCATCATCCCTGCATTTATGTAATGCCTTTTTGAACACAGTAATGTTTTGGGTCTCCACGCTGCACGGTAGAGCCAGGAGCAGATGTTGTGGTTGCTCCGCACTGCAGGGGATGGGATTTAATGCTCCAGGTCTCCATTCCCATGAACGTACCACCCATTTTCGGAGGGTTTTCCTGTGTAGCTGAGCCCACCACGCTTTCATCTGGGGACGGAGCTGCGAGGAGCTGCCTTTTTGCGTCTTGCCATCTGACAGATGGTTTCCAAGCCACTGAGAAATCATCACCCTTGTTCACGAGGAAGGGGAGGACGGGGCAGGAGGGATTTCTGTGTGTGGTTCTTTTGCCGAGTGTGCAGCAAAAGGACGGAGATGCCGATCGTACTGGCTGCTTTGTGTATACCATGTATACTAAACATCGATCTCTGCTGTTTGTGCGTCATAGCAAACCTGAAATAAAACTGTATTTAAAGTTACACCTGGTTCCCTGGGGGACACAGTCGTGCCCATGTCGTTTACTTGATGGCTGCAGAGCATTTCTTGTCTTAGTGCGATCCCAGCCTCTTGGAAACCTCATTAGCTAAAGAAAAAAACCACCTTTGAAAGCCTAGCGGGTTTATTCTGACTTGCTTTGTAACTGGCAAAAAACCCCACCGGAAGGAGCCCAGTGGTGGATTAGTCCCTGCAAGCCCTGGACATTAAATGCACGAAGCTGGTTTGCTTTAGCCTGAAACCAGGATGTTCTTTTGTCAGAATAACAGCAATATAGAGTTAAACAGATTGATATAAACTGGAACAGTGCTCTCATATCCTGGAACAACCGTGTCTGCACGTACCATTGTCCAAGATCATCCCTTTCCGACGTGCTGTTCCGGAGTCATCCCCTGGCAAACCCTCGGTCTTGTCACATCACCTTTGGATGGTCCAGGAAAAGCACCGTTATCTTTACAGCTGAGCCGAGCTGGCACGGCTCTGGAGTTGCTGGGCACCCGGAAAACAGGGCACGACCCTCCTGCCAATTCCCAGCACACCCTCCCTGAGTCAGGGCTCTTTCCCCATGACATCGGGGCCAGTGAGATAAATCCTTTCCTTTTAACGGAACACGTCAGCTACCCTGATCTCACCCCCTCCGGCTCTCACCACATTGCCTGGTGTTTTATTGTCCCCCAGCAGATGCACTTTTTCTCCCCTCTATGCTGTCATGATTTGGCAAATTCAGTGTGTTTGACTGGGGGCAAACTCGCTTTGCTTTTCATTGCCATAACGAATCAAACACGGCAGAGATGACCCAGCACCTTCCCCTCGCTGGTTCCTGCAGGGAAATAAAGGATGGATCGCCAGCACCGCTTCCCACAACAAAGTTCGGTTTCAGCCCAAGTGTATCCCACGCTGCACAGCTCCCGCCGTTCCTCTGTTAGGAACAGAGAGGGAGGTTTCCACCCGTGCCATGCCCCCAGCCATAGCTTTCCCCTCAACTATCTTCAAAACCAATGCCTTGCTCCTCCTTGACAGCCACACTTTGAACCAGCTGCCCTTAAAAATCACCCAGAGAGACAAAAACCACACAAGCCCCAGGTATTTACCTGGCAAGGAAGGAGGAAACCAAGCACCCATGCCAGAAACACCCACCCAAAGGGGAGGCTGGTGCTCAGCCAGGCCACAGGCTGTTTACTCAGGGTGCTTTGCCCCAGGAATGCTGGTGGTAACTTCATGGGGCTGAGCCAAACGCCGGCACCTGGCACTGGGTGGGTGACACAGGTGATGTCCCGCACCCACATCAAGCCTGAAGCCCCAGGAACAGGCTTCTGGCGGAAGAGAAATGCTGTGGAGCTCACATGTGGTGTCCAAGGGGGAGGGGTGGCTTGTCCCAGCATCATGAGGTGCCCAACAGCTCTTGGGCTTCCAAGTTTTCTGACACAGATTTTGTCTTTCGCTTCTCTTCCCTGTGAATTTGTCTTCTTTGGATTCTCTGATGTCTAATAAAAGGCTGAACTGGCTGCTTTTCCCTTCAGGACAGTGAGGCATCTTCACCTGCCTTCTCCAGCTCCACTAAATGTGAAGGAAAGCCATAGCTTTGAAACCTCAGCCTTGATGTCGTTAAAATGGGGTTAAAACCAGCCAGGGAACTGAAGAGAACAGACTAATGGGCATGAGACT
>NW_010400817.1:49773-50136 GCF_000710305.1 Buceros rhinoceros silvestris | reverse complement strand
CCCCATCACGCTCCTAGCAAATGTCTCAGTCTGGAGGAGGGCAAATCTGCCGCATCCTGTGAGTTATTTACATCCTGGGAGAGGCACAGGAAGTATTTCTGAGATGTCCCTCTGGTTTGTTTTCCTGTTCCCTGGCACATGGAGAGCGCTGTGGGGTAACGATTTAATGTGCAGGGGGTTTGATGGGAACAAAGGTCCTGCGCTGCTCCAGCCACGGCGGCGAGTGCTTCGCTCCAAACCCATCCCTGGCTGAGCCCAAGGAGAGAAGACGCCTTGGGCAGCTCATAACCAAACTAAACCCAATCCAACACCTGGGACCGCCTGCAAATCTGCTTGTTTTCAGTTGTCCTGAGCAGAAATCTG
>NW_010400817.1:49067-49586 GCF_000710305.1 Buceros rhinoceros silvestris | reverse complement strand
GTTTTGCTGCAAGGTGGAAGCCATCAAGTTTGGGGGCAGCGCTCCTGCCTCTTCTGTCTGCCTTGGTCAAGGGCTTCAACGTGGCTGCGGATCCACCCCCTGAGGCTGGGATGCTGCCTTGCTATTATTATTGTTATTATCATTATTAGTATTATTATTATTTGGTCTTGCCAGGAGACAAAAGCAAAACCAGACGTAGGTTGAACAAATGGACCTGATTGATAACACATGTCCTGCAGAAATCCTCTGCCAGGGGGTGGACATGAACTGGGAAGGGCAGTGCTCCCCACTCCTCCCGGTCCCCTCAGAGCTGATGGCAGACGACAGCCTGCGCTGGCCACGGCCGGTCGTCCCCGAGGCTGGCAGGACAAAACCTGCTCTCTGAGCAGAAAAGGCCTTTTCCCCACTCTGGCAGCTCTGGGGATGTGTCACCGATGCTCACCCCGGGCCGGGCGCTCGCAGACAGCCCAGGCGGCTTTTGGGCAGCTGGGCGATGGAGACGAGCTCCTGCACGGCCGC
>NW_010400817.1:45015-48951 GCF_000710305.1 Buceros rhinoceros silvestris | reverse complement strand
CGAGCTCGTGCCCGGCCGCAGGACTGGCTGGGGAGGGATGCCAACCCCCCGGTGATGCCGACGTTTGCAGCAGACTAAACGTTCCCCCGTCATCCTCCCCAGCCAGCAAACTGACACGTTCCCACAAGCATTTCTGCTGTTTTGGGGTTTTTTTTAATAATTTTTTTCTAATTATACAACAAGATCAGTACCAAGTTTGTCCGGCCAACTTTAATCTGGCAAGAAGAGCTCATGGATTTACAGCCAGCAGACTCCCACCTCCTTGTTGACGGGTGGCAGGAGCGGGGTTTTATCTTTCTGGAGGTCTCCATCACATACTTTCACTCCTATAAACGCATAATCCTCGAAGAAGTGATGGCAGAAAGAGAGAGATGGCATTTGTCAGCCGAGGGCTGCGTCAGCATCTCCAAGGGATCGAGCTGAGTAAATCAGGCAGCTGCTAAAGATTATAACCCTTAACCGGGTAAAGCCCTGGGAAACTGCAGCCATGGGGTGAGTGGTGAGAGCTTCCCAGCCCACTCCTGGGCAAGGTGCTGCCTTTGGATTTAGCCTAATTACTACCAAGCTCAGCCAAGGCAGCCTGGGAGGAGGATGGTCTCCCAAATGGTAATTTAATATCGCTTGATTGTTAATTTTTTAAAGCACTTCTTTCCCTCCACCCCCTTGTAAACGAATTTAGCGCTGGTAGAGGTGTTGGATTGACAGCTCTGGAAATACAAGCCCTCAAGGAAAAATGTTTTGGAGTCATGGAAGGAACGACACCGTATGTAATCCAAGCATAAGGGTAATTATTTGCAGTAACAGCTGCTTTTTGCTCTGAATTTAAAAACAGAGAACATGGGTATCCAGCAGAGCATCTGAGACACTTTCAGGTGGCCGAAGCATCGAGCACGGGTGGAGCTGGCTGAAAAATACACTGTCCTTGAGCCACCAAGGTACTCAGGGCCACGTTTCGGTGCTTAATTGCTGCTCATGCTTAAATACCGCACATTTTTCTCAGCCCTTAAGCGTGTTCTTAATTTTGAGCCGGCACTTCAGCACCTCCTCGCTCGGTACAGCCTGTAAGCAAAGCAACTTCACACACATGCTGGAAGTTTACACCGAGGCTGAATCAAAGTCTTCGGGGTATGCAGAACTGAGAAAATCTCCTAAATATATCCCTCCCCACGTCACAGAACAGGCTTTTTTTTTTTTTTTTTTTTTCCCCCCTTTCTTCAGCCTTTTCTGCAACTCTATATTGTTCGGAGGGTTTTCAAAGCCCAGGCTCTGGATAGCAGAAACACATGCTCCTGAAATTACGGTCACTATAGGGACCACGTCATCAGGACAGGGATAATTCGGGCTCTCTGTGTCCTCGATGACATATGTCGTCCAGAAGTAGCCCCACATGCTATAGAAATGCAGGCGTGAGAGGAAGGGGAAGGACATCTGGACAAGGGATGGAGTGAAGGCGCAGCGAGATGATGAGTAGATTGAGTCTACTGAAGCCTGGTCTATGTGGGCATCTTAAAAAAAATCCCAGGGAGTCTGGGAAAAACCCAATATCCCCATGCTAGAGGTTAAGTGAAATTAGGGAAACTAAAGGCTATGTCTTCATCCATCTTGAGATACCCCCAGGGTTTAGGGGGAGGTGAGATCTGGGTCTCAGGGTCTTGCTCGGGGTCGCACAGGATCACTGCAGCAAGGCAGGGCCTTGATCAGAGTTTTCCCCAGCTGCCCATTAACCCCCTGGCTTCAGCACTTACTTTGGAAGTGAGGATATATTAGGCGGAAAAACAAACATGGAGGAAAACAGGCACTGAAAGACAGGGAGAAGCTGGGCTGCTTTTATTTTCTCCCAAAGACAGGAGAAAAAGGAGTGAGCAGAGAGAAAAGGAAACAAGGAGAAAGAAGAAAAACAAGGGAAACCTCAAGAGGGAGATGCTAATGCAAAGCAGATGTTATCCCACCTGGAGCCCCAGTTTCTTTGGCTTCTCCACATGCCCGGAGCGTCTCAGAGCAGGCAGAGACCCTCTAGCAGCCCATGCCTGCTGTGCTACCCCGGCCCCCAGGCTGACAGGTAAAACCCGGCTGCCAAAAGGCGATGGGGAAGAAAGAAAATCACTGATGTTGTTCACAGTGGAGGTTTTTTTAGGTTGTTTGACATGTGTGTCTTTTTGAAAAGGAAACATTTGGCTCAATCCCTTTTAAACTAATTTTTTCCTGCTTTTGAGGAGGAGAAAGGGAGGTGAGAAGAGATGACACGTATCCTCCTTCCAGTCCTTAGCACCAGCCCCTCAAGAGCAACACTCTGACATCTTCCACAACACGTGAAGCACATAATTTAAAAGCATTTAAGCTGCTCTTTATTTTACAAAGTCCATCTCCAGTTTAAACGATTCCACAAAATTCTGTGCATCCTGCCTTCCTTCCTCCCATTCCCAATGCAGAAGCAATCAGAAGGGCTTCAGGGATTTTGTTTTCCAATGTAGCCGAAGGGTTGCTGGAAGCACTTGGCCAAGGTGGTTTTCCAGCCAGGGCCAACGTTTCTATTTGGATCTGAAAAATAAAAGTCTGCTGTAATTAGCGTGTGTGTGCAACAATGGTTTTGTTGCTTTTAGTAAAGAAAACCAGAGAGGCATAAGCCCAGCTCCGCTGCAAAGTCAGTGAGTTGGTACAAAGCGATGGACGTTCAAATGTTTTCCTCTGAGCCACCCCAGGGACCTCGCAGGGGCTGCTCAGCCCTGGGGAGATGCTGAGCATCCCACACCACTGGGCGCTCAGCCCCGGCACGTGCCCCACAAGAACCCCTCGTCTCCGCGCCCAGGTCTGGAAAGTGGTCACCAAATCTGGGATTTGCTCCTAGAAATGCCCTTGGCTGGTGAGGGGGGGGGTGGGGATGTGGGGGGGTATTTTTTGAGACCGTGGGGGTGAGTTTAAGTGGGAAAAGACAACCCTGCCCTTTGCCTTGCCCTGAGCTGACTGCATGGCTTTTCTCTCCCCACTGCCAGGGATTCCTCTCACATTTAATTTTTGCATTGTTTCTGCTGGTGGGAAGCCAAAAGCACCAGGGAACCTCTTTCTGAGTCACTGCTTTTCTCCTCCCCGCTGCTGGGAGCTCTCAGCCCCTCCGTGGTGTGGCAAGGGTTAACTCTTCCACCCGCCTTTTCACATTTTTTAATATTGCCTCTGAAGAAACAAACAGCGGCGAATCCCACCCTCTCCCCAGAGACTCTTTCTTGGCTTGTTCCAGAGAACACGCAAATAATGATTATTTGTCCTATATTTTCTTGTTCGGTGCCTCATTTCAGCAGCTTCAGGGATTGAGTAAACGACAGGACAAAACACACAAGGAAAGCAATAAACCCAAATAAATAAATACCTGATAAAACTGGAGCGGGAAGGAGATAAAAACCCAACAACATTCCCCTCGCGGCGCGGAGCGCAGGGGCTGAAAAGGCCCTAAATCCTCCTTATTCTGGGTAGCGAGTCCAAATCGTTGGGAATAAATCCTTTGTGGCAAGATGTTTCAGCGCCTGCGTTTGCTCGTATCGAGGTGAAACTCCCTGGGGATGATAGGACCTTCTGGGTCTGCAGCCCCTGTGCTGCCATTTCCACCCCACCATGATTTTACGCACCTTTTACTCTTTCGCGGGTGGGCTTTTCATCCCTCAGATTGGTTCAACCAGTGGCAATATTTGGGGTTTGCTCAAACCACGGTGAAAACAACACCAAGAGTGTGGCAAAGTGAGGCAGCGGGAGGAGCAGTGTGGTCGCAGGTGCGTGTATCCGCCCTGCTCCACGTCCTGTCAGGTTTTCTTTGCTGAAGCAGCACAGACAGCTGCTCATGGTCCCCATCTGGTCACCCCCATCCCGGGTTTGGACTGCTCATGGTCCCCATCTGGTCACCCCCATCCCGGGTTTGGACTGCTCACGGTCCCCCTCTGGTCACCCCAC
>NW_010400817.1:39108-44625 GCF_000710305.1 Buceros rhinoceros silvestris | reverse complement strand
GCGCATGGCCCCCATCTGGTCACCCCCATCCCGGGTTTGGACTGCTCATGGCCTCCATCTGGTCACCTCCATCACGGGTTTGGACTGCTCATGGCCTCCATCTGGTCACCCCCATCACGGGTTTGGGCTACCTGAGTTCACCTCTGGATGCAGCCCCTATTTCCGAGGCATTTTCACATCTCACTGAAGAGAGATCTCATAGTTTTCTTGCCCGGAGTGGTGGATTTTTGTGCCTTGTCCCCTAATCTCTCATCTCCGAACTCCGTGGAGCCGATAATGAAAAACTTCCCACCGCGGTGGGACCGCTGCTTTTCTAGATTAAGAAACGCTCCTGACGGCAGCCGACAACCATAACAAACCCATTTGCTAAGATAACATTATTTCAGGATCGCGGCTGCTTTCCCACACACGCCGCAGCGCGGATACTGAACGGCCCCAATGAACAAACCCTCCTAAACCCTCCTAGAGCGTGCCCTGCAAATATTCTACACCCATCCCAGCATGCCCCATAGACGATTTGAGTTCCATGCCAGGCTGAACTGGGGCCGCACAAGTGGTACCAGGCACATTTGATGGGTTTCGGGGATGCTCCAGGCTGCACCGCTGCCTCCTGCATCCCACCACTCGCTGCTGCATGGATCGTGCCCACCGACAGGGGCCAGCTCCGGTGGCTACATCACCTTTCGCTCCTCGCTCGCTGTGGAAGGAAACTTTTTCCTCACCCTCTTGGCACACCCCCGCCTGCTAAACAGGAACATCTGTGGAGTATAAACTGGTTAGCCCAGAGTGTTTGTACAGGCTTTGCAATCCGTGCTTCCATGTTTACTCACATCGGGCTTGTTTAAAGCTGATTTGACAGGAAAATGGATGTGTGCGGTTTTGTTACGACTCGGGGCAACCTGACATCTCCCCCCAAGCCTGACATCGTCTTCTTTCGGTAACAGCAAACCTGATCCCGGTGCTGCGCAAGGGCTTTCGCTGGTGCTTAAATCAGGGGGTAAATAAAACAGGAGCGGTGAGAGGAAAAACGAGTGGTGCAGGCAGATGGTGTATGTTTTTACCGTGAAGAGGAGAGAGGTATGTCGTTCCTGGTTGATGTCACCCCCATTTAGACCCGTTGGTGATGAGACCTCTCCCATCCCAGGGCTGGGAAGGCAAAGAGGGGAAATGATGCTTGAAGGCTCAGCCACGGGGGATGGGTTAGAAAAGACGCTCAGCATCCCTTTATCTTTGGAAAGCAAAGGCCGCAATCCTCATAGATGACACTATTCTCCTATAAAAGTGAAAGTGAGAGTGTGGCAGAGAAGCAGGAGGGAAAGAAATATTAATGGAGACCCTCTAGACATGCAGTCACAAACTGGGATGCTCCTGAGCTTCCAGCCACTGCTTAGGGGAGCTCCAAAAATGTGCTTTATCCCAGATTGCGCAAATCCCATCCCACGGAATCCTATAAATGCTCGGCGGAGGAGGAAAACCGGGGTCTGCTTGCACCTGATAGCAACAGGATGGTTTGGGGCAGAAGGATGGTGGGAAGAGCTGCCACCACAGGCGGCTGGATGGGTTGGCCTTGGACTTGTCTTGCTGCAGGGGGAAGGGAGGTTCCCCGGGGAGGAGGGAAACAGAAGCCTCAAAGGAGGGTGAAATTCCTCCTTGTTTGCTGCTTCCTTCAGATATCCAAATTCCGCAAATAGCCTGAGATGCCACCACAGGCGGCTGGATGGGTTGGCCTTGGACTTGTCTTGCTGCAGGGGGAAGGGAGGTTCCCCGGGGAGGAGGGAAACAGAAGCCTCAAAGGAGGGTGAAATTCCTCCTTGTTTGCTGCTTCCTTCAGATATCCAAATTCCGCAAATAGCCTGAGAAAGAGGCTGCTCAGAGATGGGAATTGGGCCCTTTCGAGAAGATTTCTATCTCTGCTGCTGGGAATCCATCATGGGAATCTGATCCCGGGAGGCTGCAAAGCTGCAAACCCGGGAGCCTTGGCTAGCTTGGGAAATTCAGAGTTACGCCTTGCCCTGAACCTTGGACGGGAGCCCAGCTCTGATCTCGCTCCGTTTAAGCTGTGCCACTATGCCCCTTCCCCAGCCTGCCTTGCTGGACCTTGCCCTGGTATATCCAGCTCTGCAAGGCCACCCCAGTCCCACAGATGGGAGCTGGACAGATTAAACTGCCCGAAATGGCCAGAGCAGGCCACTTTCTGCCCCAAAGCCATGTCCTCATCCCCTTGCTTCTTCACAGAACTCTTGCATCCAAGCCATCATCTTATCAAAGGTTTTCCCAGTGTCCTTTCCTGGCACCATTGGCTTCCTCCTGCCTTTTCTGGACGTCCTCTCTCCTGGGGACATCTTACACTCATCAAAGGAATCCCAGCCCTCCTGCTTGTTGCACAACCTGGGTCAAACACCAAGACTTGGGAGCTGGTCAGCGTTTCCCACTGGTCTGCTCTGAACAAGCCTCACAGGCAACTTATTTATCCCCTTTGCGGTCCCTTGCGCAATTGGTATAAAACCAGGGCGCTGACCCCCAGCGAAACACGGAGTTCTCCGTGTTTCCCCCAGCCTTCTACAAGGTCTCGTAACTACCTCGCACATTTGTTTTTACCGCAACTCCCGGGAGGAGGGAGATTTGGGGGTGATGCCGATGTCGGCAGCTCTCCCGGGAGGAGGGCTCAGCCAGAGCCCAGCCAGGGCTGCTGGTGAGGAGCAGGAGGGGTTCCGGCACAGGACAGCAGCTGCCTGGATGCCGGCCCGTCAGGCTCTGGAGTGTTAGAAATATGAAGTGCTAATTCCCTCGTCCCCAGGGGCCTGGGCCAGCGGGAGCCGGGGTTATCAGCACGGGCAGGGCACCCTCTGAAAAGGCCACGCAAGGGGGGACCGGTGGTATTCAGACCGAAGGCACAGCCAGTTCAGCTCGTTCGCTTTATTTTTAAAGGACATTTTGTTTCCAGTGAGAAAAGGGAATAAATCGATGACATTCATCACGCACGAGAAAGGAACGCCTGTACCCCGCCACCATAAGACCCTTTTTGTGCTGCTGGTCATCAGTGACATTGTATTGGTGCCGCGATGTGCCGACAGTCTGTGCATTGTGCGGGGCTTTTCCGAGGGCGATGGGGGCCCAGCCGCGCTGCCGAGCGTCAGTGCGACCCTCTCCGTTGGCACGAGCGTCTCGGGCAGTCAATGGGGTATTGTCTGCTAAGGGCATCGGGCGGCATATGGCAGCTTGGGGCGGTGGCAGGGAGGTCAAGGACATGAAGCTGACCCCAGAGTCTTTCACTTGTGCTTTTTAACACTGGGCACTTAGGGGCTGCCAAGCAGCCAGAGGCGATAGTGAAGCATGACAATGCCTAACGAAGGAGCTCATGGTACAAGAGGCAGGAACAGCTCTGCCTCCAGCATGCCCAAGGCACAGGGCAGCCAGGGCTCACCCTGCTGCTCCATCAGAACTAACGTGGTGGTGCTCTGGGACTCTGGGAGTGCTGCCAACCCCTTTGCTTCAGACCAGGACTCGTAGGACGGGACGTGGCTGGGAACAGCTCTGGGTTCAGACTCACGTTGTTGGTTCTGACACCAGCTGAACCCCGTGAGTTTTCATCTGGGGCAACAAGTACAGCCCCCTTTACAGGCAGAACCAGGAGAAATCGCTGCCAGGGTCACAGACTTCAGCCTTGGGGAAGGTGCACGCGACAGGTTCTCTGGTTATTCAGGAGCCTCCTGCCAGCAGGTTTTAGGGTAGTCGGTGACAACAGCTGCGATTGTTGAATCTTTCGGTGTTTTGCAAGCCAGGAGCATGGTGAAATCTACGGAAACCCACGGTTTTAATGGGGCTGGGGCTGGGGCCGGAAGGAATCTGCAATCTAAACACGCACAGACCCTGCGGACATCTGGAGACAGAGCTGACCTCCTCCCTGGTCCTTAGCCGTAGCTGAGATCACACGCTCTGGCAGGAAAAAGCCTCAAATATCCATGTAGCCGTTGAGGAGTGGGCTCGTTCAGTGAAAACCAGGAAAGCATCTCTCACTGCAGGGACAGTTACGGGGAGCTGGCACGTCCCATTGCACCTAGTCATGTGCGGGGATGATGGCATCACCAAGAAGTTCAGCTTGATGCTTTGCTTGGGCTCCGAAAGAAGGAAGCCTGGGTTGCTGAGGTCGCTGAGATCCCCAGATCCACCACTGCTGAGATCAGGGGGCACCTGATTAAAGGATGGTCCTCAGCTGATAACCACGAGGAGAAGGAGGCAATGCTGGTACTGAGCAGCTCTGTTCTCCGGTTCCTGCTGCACCCCTGTGGTATGATTTTCCCCACTTGAATTCCTCGCGTCTGTTCAGACCACATCTGACTTCTATCCCCAGCACGTCTGGACGACTGGGTAGAGAAAACATGAAGTTTGGAGGATGGAGATAAGGGTTGTGATGCTGAAAAACTATTTATCCCCTCAGTCCTGGGGGCTGCCTGCAGGACAGAAAAAATTCTCGGTGAAAAATCACAGGTTTCTCCCAGACTCCCAGGAAAACGTTGCTTTCCTGCCTGTCTCACAACACATCGATGCTTTGCAGACAAAATCTCCCTCCGTGCCCAGTACGGAGGAATTTTTTTGCATGTCTTGGCCCCATCAAACAGCCGTGAAATCCCGCTATAAACAATGAGTCAGCTAATCCAAACCACACGGCAGTGAAACGCTGGGGGTCAACCCAGTGCACGGTCCCGAACTTGAAAAGCAGAACTGCATCTCCAGCAAAACCAGTCAGCATCAGACATGGGCGGAAAAACACCCTCTTGCCTGTGTCACAGAAGAGCTGAGGCCCCGGGAGTGAGCAGGACAGCGCCCAGTGTCACCGAGGATGAGTGCCAGGTCTGGAGGCACCTACCTGGGATACTGTCCCCCTATCCTAGCTGGGTGTTTCCCACGTTGCAGTCTCTGGATCAACTCCTCCCCTCCCTTGCTGCTCCTTCCCTCTTCCTTTGGGGTTTATTTCCATCCCCCTTCCTTCGGGCTCCCCTTTCTTTTGTTTCCCCCCTCCTCACCTTTCTCTCTTCCAAAGGCCTGGCTTGGACACGCTTGCATGGAGGAAAATCCAACCTCCAGCCAGCTGCCAGCTCTGCCTTTGGCCTATTGCTCTGGTTTCATGTTTGACTCTAATTCCACAATTAATACAGCAGAGACCTCTGGGCCAAACCGAATGTCTCAGGAACCTGCCAGAAACCTCAGCTTTTCCTAAGCCCTATAAACAGTTTCCTGCCTCCATCCCTGCACCTGCTGCCCATGCCGTGCTGCCGGCCAGGGATGCTGGTCCAGCCGGGGCAGACGGGATGCCCCGGGGTGCCCCATGCTGCCCGATCTCGCCATCTTCTCCGGCCTCTTCCTGCTCCTGTGGTCAAGCCACCGCTGCCAACGCTTCACGTGCAGTCGGAACGGGCTTCTCCCCGCGCCGATGGGAAATGAGCTAATGACACTGCTCCCCCGGGACAGCGACGTTTTTCCTGGCACCAGCCCTGTCCAAAAAGAGAATTCCTGCTC
>NW_010400817.1:32035-38972 GCF_000710305.1 Buceros rhinoceros silvestris | reverse complement strand
CTCTTAGCTGTATCGTGGCATTTTGTGAGCTGGAGCATCCTCTGAAGGCTGGGCGCCCACACTGCCAGTGCCTGGTCCCTGCGACTGGACCCCAGAGGAGGTCAGGGTCTGAAGGAGAAGTTAGCTGTTTCTGGTCCCTTCTGAGAGCTGTGAAATGCTCACTCAGGGCTGGAGCAGTGAAGAAATTCAATGTCACTAGCAATCGGGGAGGAGGTGTGCAAGGGGCAGGTCATGGGAGGCAAGGGTGGAGCAGGGACAGGGGCAAGGATGGACATCCCAGGCAAAGAGACATCCAGGAAAGCACCAGCATGTAAGTGATGGCAACAGGGGACAGGAAAACACTCAGCTCCTGCCTCCGAGGCCACTCGCTCCTCTGAACCACTGCGGTTCTTACTTTCCATTTGCGGGTGAGAAAAACCAAAGCAGTTCTGCAGCAGTTTAGCAATGGAGGAGGAACATCCGAGGGAGATAAAGCGAACGCTGTGAATAGGAGTTTTGTCTTCCCAGGGCACTGAGAGATTCTTTTGAAACTGAATCGCAGTGTCTTTTTTTCATGTTATTTTTCCCCCCTCATGTTTTTTGAACAAACAAAACCTCAGGGATGCAGGATCAGGGTCCGAGGTGCTTATGCCCTTGATTTTATGGGATAAAAAGGCGCTTTCCCCGTTAATGTGTTTGAAATACGGTCAGCACGATGCACCACACGGTGCCTCAGCTCGCTCTTTCACTGGGGACGGACCACTTCACCCCACGAGGATGCTGCACATTACGGAGCACCATCTGCTGGCACCTTATTTATTCACTCACTATTTCTGGGCCGTGACATGGGATGTCCTTTTCTTATTCAACCCAGCTTTGCCTGCAGAGCAGCCAAACAACCCCTCTGCGCCTGGGCTTGCTCAGCGCTGCAGCGTCCGGGCGCTGAGGCTTTCTGTGGGTGTTACACAAGGGCGGGAGCTAAAATCTTGGTTAAAAGTGGGTAAGAAAAACAAACGGGCAGCATGCGCTGGGTAAACTGTTGCTCGGCAGAAGACTAAGGTGGGATCTCCCACTGAGGGCAGGATTTCACCCATAAACCTCATCATGACAGTGAACCCAGAGCCTAAATTCATTAAATTGGTGGTGTCCTTCCCGAGAGCGGGATGGAACCGGGAGATTGTGAAGGTCTCTACTGGTAGGATTCAGGGCTCCAGTTGAAAAGGACATAAAGCCGTTTCCTCTGGTATAAATCACCTGAGTGTTTTAGCTCGCTCCAAGCCTCAAACGATGATTTCAGACTCAAGTTCGCTGCTTGGTAATTCCTCCTGGCAGCTGGCTCCGTCGATCCCCGGCACAGGCGTGTAACTCAAGCCTCTGACAAGTGCTGATTTACAGCTCCGACCAGTAAATCAGCACAAAATCATTGCAGTGTTCACGAGGATTTTTCCAAGCGGAGCCTTCTCACACACAAGGCGAAAGGTCCTGGGACCCAGCGCCACAGCCCTGTTCTCACCCATGTCTGAGGTCCTCTGGGAAAGGCTCCTGCTGCCCCGGTGACCCAGGATTTAAGCATGGGGTCTATGCTAGCGGCAGCCCCGAAGCTCCCTCAAAGGCCAGGGGCGCGTCCTCTGGTGTAAATCCACGGGAGATCCAACCTGCTCCCTCGTTCTGCAGAGGAAGCAGAGGGTAACGGTGGCCTTCAGGTGAATTTATAGGAGATGATGCTGGAGCGGGGTACGTGAGCTAGGTTTGTATGTCTCTCCTGTGTGCTGTTCTGCTGGCAGTATGGGAATGTGAAATTTTCATGGCTTCAAAGCCCCTCCTCATTCTGGGCTGTGTGATCCAAGCCAAAGTGCAGCCCTAATCCATCATCCACAAAAGGGGTGTTTGTATATTTGTGTAAAATGACAGATTGGAGAGACCCAGAGCTGGAAACCAGATGCCTTCCTGAGCAATTAAAAGGAATAAAGATTTAGAAATGCAGGAACGCAGAAAGAGCCTGTGAAGAAAATGTCACCACAGCTACTGTCTTCCAAAACACTGATCCTCGGCTTTCCACGGGACCGCTGGGCTGGAAACGGCAGCATCTCCACGAGCATCACGGGCCAGGAGGCAAGGGAGGTGAGACGACATGACCAAGGTCACACAGTGAGACAGCGCAGGAGGGGAAGCTGCAGCTAGTCGTGCCTCCGGACCAGAAGAGGTTCCCAACTGGTTTGCCATAACGAAGTCCTCGACTGGGTCAGTCAGCCAGCGAGTTCAGAGGAGCTGCAGAGGTCAACAACTGCCATCACTCGGAGCTCACTCTCTCTCCAAACAACGATCCACCAGCAAGGGCAGACACTTGTTTCTGTAAACAGTCTCTTCATCGCACAGTCCCACCAGTTCCCAAGGAAAAGGCGAAGGCCAGTAGGGCTGAAGCCCATCCTGAAGCCCTACCAGGCAGGTGGTGATTTTGTTCCTGGCTTAGATTTCTTTCTTTCCTGTTTTTTTTTTTATTTAATTGTTTGGATTTGGTCATTAGCAGGAAAAGCTGATCTCGTTACAGCTGAAAATCCCCTGGGAGAGCCGAAGCTGTGAGAGCTGACGTCAGGCTTGGGCTGTGCAGGTGGAAAGGAAACCTCCCATGTGAGCCCAGCGAGGTGGCAGCTCCTGCCGCCCTCCAGCATCTCGCGGGCACAAGCCAAAGCCCTTCACCTGCTCTGTTAAAATCCATCTGCAGGGCCTGAATAGACCTCAAACAGCCCCTGGGAGGAGAAAACCAGCAGGATTTGTGCCGCGCACCTAAGAAGGGGGTTCTGCGCTGATGTGTCCGGCAGTGAAGTGTTCCCTGCACAGCCCAGGCTCCAGCTGTCATTCCCAAAAGCCCATGTGAAGCATCCTGTTTCATTTTATAGGCTGTGATTAGCCACGTGTCGGATGGGGTTGACCACTGGTATGCGTGGCAACGCCAGGAGTAAAAGAAACTCCTCCCCGGGGAAAAGGGTCAATTGCTTTTGGCTGCAAAATTTGCGAAATTTTCATTCTTTTTTTGCAGAATGCCTCCTTGGAAAATGCCTCTGCCTTTGGATTCAAAGAAAAATAAGCCGACGCTTTGATTGTGCAAGGAAAAAAAAAATCATTTATATTTTTGAAAGCTGGATAATTTTAGCCAAACGTGGGGAACAGAATTTGAACAGGATCCACGGCCATTGGAAGGGCTTAAGAGAGCTTCCAAGAGTCTGCTGACAAGGGAGTATTAGCCTGTTGACACCTTTCAGATGCAATGCGCTGAGCTCACTGCTACAACACAAATAAGCAGCAGGGAGGGGGACAGGAAAGACCCTGCAGCCATAGGTGCTGCGAAAGCACCGATCCAGGAGACCAAAATGCTCCGGCACCGGGATTCAGGTGCTTCTGCCTTATCCTGAGTTTGGAGACAGCCAAAAGGAAGGTTGGAAGGCAAGGATGGTGGGGCAGAAGAGAATGAAAGATAAAAAGGGAAGAGAAACACTGATTTTTACAATTTAATTTCCTTCTCTGAGTGGGAGCCGCTTTAATAATATGCACAAGGAGTGAATAATACTTTAAAATATTCCCAGAGAATGAATAATATGTAATAATATTCACGGAGCATTTATGTGACTAATTTTCCCCAGCGGTTTTGGACCAAGATCTAACAGTCCTGGATCTTAAAGGGGAGATCTACGTTTGACTTCCCTGGGTCTGGGTCAGGCCCCAAACACCGAACGAACCCGTGTTCAAGCAGCCATCACCACACGGTCAACCAATACCCCACCAGTACGTGGCCGGGCCACTTGTCCCTGCCGATCCACAAATAAATTACCTGCCAATAAAGGGAACCAGCACTGCCTTGGCCACAAGTTCCACCAGGGCGCAGGGGGCTGTGGTGCAGAAAGGGTAAAACGGGGAGGGGGAGAAGGAAAGAAAGAAAGAAGCCAATAAAAAATAAAATATTGGCATCTGACCCTCGTTTGCCGCCCGGTGCCTGTGTCACGCTGCCCGCCCTGGCCACAGCAGCTGTGCCCGTGTTACAGAGCGAGGGGCAATGCCCCGGATGGGAGGACGTGCCAGAAGCAGGATACGGGAAAAGGCTGTTTTCAAGCACAGAAAAACCTTTATTCCTTTTAAAATTACATTTTAACAGGCTGGCTGCTCCGGAGATGGCGGCAGGACATGCTGGGCTTGAATAGGTTTGAGGTGAGTGTCCCCAGGGCCAACCCTGTCCAGAGTGACTCTGGTGGCGCTGGCACATCTCTGTCCTCCCCAGCCAACCCTCCTCTGTCCTCCTGGTATTTGCAAACTGCTTTTGGCACCCAGTCCTTGTGCCCTGCATCACCTTGAACTCCTCCTCCAAGTCAGCTCCATCCCAGTTCGGTGCTGTGGGGGTCCCCTTCCGGGTGGTCGGATGGCTCCCAGGTGTGCCCCACGGGTGCCTGCCCAGCTCCTGTCTCCCATGGCTGGGCTTGCTCCAAACACACAGCCACCTCTTGGAGCGTTTTGTGTCCTTAGCAGAGCTGCTTGAATTGAAGATTTGCTACTAATTAACCATGAGTGAAAAGACTTGGTTACTTTGGAAGCATAAGACAATGTTGAACACTTGCAACGCATCCCCTGCACCCCCTGCGCCCTGCAACTCTGCCACCCCAGACCCAGGCGGTGACACCTTGGTGCACCTGCCATAAAAAGAAACCCATAGATGTGTCTTGCATGAGTTGCACAGACAGACTGAGACATGCCGAGGGGTGTGAGCAGAAAGGGGTGCTGGCGGCAGCCTGTCTCCTTGGGTTTTTTTGGTGGGCAGTTTGACCGAGGAGAGGGGACAGACGGGGGTTTGGGTACCTCAGTCGGCGCTGGGTAAAGGTGGAGCTGGCAGAGGGACTCTGCCCTGACCGCAAACCTCAGCGTGGGTCCAGGTTCTCTGTAACCCACCAGCAGAGAGTGGAGATTTACAGTTAGAGCAAAAGGACCTTTCATTTTGTTTTGTTTTTCCAGCTGGAAAGAGAAGGGAACGTTCCCACGGAGGAAACACCGTATTTACTCCTTTTTTTTAGCTTTTTTATTGTGGTCGAGCTGAACTGTACCAAGTCGCTTTAGCTCTCTCCATCGCAGGATTTTCTCACTTTCTGGTAAACTTCAGTTACCATGGAGAGGGCTGAGACAAGCCAAATGCAAAACATTGGGAACTACACCCAAACTCACCGCAGCCATATCAAGCAGTTAATTAGAAAGACCGTCCATGTGTTTCCCATTCCCTGGAATGGTTTGAATCGGTTGCCCCGTGATTTATCACCTGTTTTCTGTGCGAACGGTTCAGCTCTGCTCTCGTGCATGTGTTGGAAAAGGGATTTGTGCTGTACAGCGAAAGAGGGAAGGGAGGTATTAAGGATGTTAAAAAAAAAACAAAACCCAACCAAATCATCAAATAATCAATCTGCCCCTTTCCCCAGTATAAATCTCCCACTGGATCTTGATGGGACTTGTAGCCCTTGGCAACAGGGAGAAAGGAGACACAGCTTTTGCCTTGCTTTGACTTTGGAGAGCGGACGATCAGAGCGTGCCTGGCCATTCCCAGGGCTGTGTTACCCTCTGCCCAGATGGAAACGCAGAGCAGCGTGTTTCCCCGGGGCTGCTTCCTTTCCCACTGCACACGGAGTTGGGTGGATGGATGGAAAGCTGGGATGCGCTGGCTGGAAGCGAGAGGAGAGAGGGAGGAGAAGAAGAACTCCACGCTTCCCCCAAGACCTCCGCTCGATGTGTGAGGTTGTCCACCCACTAAGCTGGAACACCTCATCACACCTCCTGACGGCCACAGAGGGACTCTGGTGACACGGCTTGCGGCTGGAAGTCCTGTGGAGGTGGTGCAGAGTCCGTCTGTCTGTCCAGAGGCATGGCGCTTCTCCAGTCTGGTGGAGGCGAGCCCAGGGCTGTGGATCCTCCTTCGCTGGGTGCCATCTCCTTTCGATGGACATGTTGGGGTGGCCCCTCCACTGCCCAGGCGTCCCGTTGCCACCAGGGGACACCGGTGGCCGGCCCAACAGGTAACAGGTTGATGGGAAAGCACCTGCAAGGTTCCATCCCTGAACCTGCCGTGTCCTCCCCGCATGAGCTGTGGCTGCAGCCCCGCCAAACCTCCGCTCCCCCTTCACAGGGCAGGGGGATGGAAACACACCTCGCTCTAGCCTTGCACGCAAGTGCTTCGAAGAAGCGTTGGTTCCTCCCGCAGGGACATCCAAAGGCAGCAAAAGATGTCTTGGAGGAGATCCCTCTGCACTTCAGCTCCTTCCAAAGCGAGCTGACCTGGTTTCATCTCTGCCATCTCCTCCCGCATCCTAGGCTGCCAAGTGGTGCCTTCGTGGTGGATTTGCGAGCTGGGATCACTCAAGACGAAGGTGGCACTACCAGAGCCAGCCATTCCCCCTGCGCCCATGCTCCGGTGAAGTCTCCTGGCTGGGATGTGTGGGGCTGGTTGGAAATCCTGCACGTTTATCTAACCCATCCCCCAAAGCAGCTGTTGGCCTGAAAGGTGGCTGCACCTCTCGCGATCCACATTCCATCCTTCCTGCCAAGACCGGGGGAGAGAGGGAATAAAAGTTGCTTTCCTGTCATTAGCAGATGATTGAAAAACCTTGCAGCTCGCCCAGCCAAGTGTGAGACACCAGCTCCCTTCCAGGGAGACCCAGAAGGGTTTGACTGGGGGGCTTGGGGGTGAGGGTCACACCTAAGAGGGTGGGAAACGGAGAGTTGTGCAGGATCCCACAGTGGAGAGGACAACAGAGAAAACCTCTATTGGAGGGGAAACTGAGGCAGTGACAACAACAAGAAGTGGAGCCAAACTGTCATTTTCCCACAGTGTTCCCACAGTGAACACAGAACACAGGGAGTGGATTAGCTTGAACTAAGCGCACCTCTTCATCCTCTGACTGCACTTCTGCCCTGACTCTGGCCGCATCAGGGC
>NW_010400817.1:28761-31918 GCF_000710305.1 Buceros rhinoceros silvestris | reverse complement strand
CCCCCCCCATCTGGCACATGGGGATATTTGCCCCATCACTTCAGATTGTGCAGAGGCCTGAAGAAAGTCTTCTTCAAAAGAAAAGGTCGGGTCTGTGCCTCAGTTTCCCCTCTCACTGCAAAGGAAGCAGCTGCTGGCAGGGGATGCACGGTGCTGCCTGGAGAAGGTGTGAAGCAGTGACCACCCTCCCCATGAAACGGCTGAAGGACCCGGCGGGGTGGTTCGTTCTAGCTGGGAAGTTGCTGGTTTTGTTGCCTGGGACCCCGCAATCTGTGAGGAAGGAAACTCGCCTCAAGCAGCAGGAAAGAAAGAGATATTTCCCAGGAATTTCCAAAGGTTTTCCCACCCTGGGAAAGGAAGGAAATGGTGCCCTGAGATTGCTGCAGCCCCTGGCACTACCCCAACCTGCGGGAGCCCAGCCCCAGTGTGACAGCCCCAGACCAGGGCCGAGACAGGGATGCTCTGGTACCATCCAGCTGTATATCATGAATGCTGGAGGTATTTCTCGATGCCCTCTCCCAGATCTGCTGGACCTGCTTCCCGGGAAGCTTCAGCACTGATTTTCATCCCAGCCTCGCAGCAGTGACCCTGTGAAACCGCAAAGAAACCACTGACGCCTCATTTCGGGGCTGTGGGATGCTGTCCCCAGCCTCGGGCTGTCAGCAAGAGCGAGCACCACTCGCTGCTTTGGGCCCCTACGATGAAAACCAACCTGTTCTTTACGGCTGCTGGTGGGCAGAGCTGCTCAGGGAGAGTTTACCAGCAAAGCTGAGCAGAGAACAAGTGGGTTTGTGGGGCAACAGGAGGAGAGGGGCTCTCCTGAAGGCCTTGGAACCTCCCAGCAGGAGGGAAGAAAATGGCAGAGAGATTTGCAAGGCAAGAGGGAACGAGGCTTGCGAAGAAGAACGACCTCCGCAGAGTGCTCCGAGGAGAAGCAGTTTGGAAAGGAGGATCACAGCCACAGATGTGTGAGTGATGGATCCAAGATAATTCAGCTGGGATCCGGCTCAAATGGGCGGCTTTTCATCAGCGCGTACGCTCCCTTCCACGACAGCTCCTCTTCAGACGCTCGGCTCTGACAGATTGAAATCCATTCCTCCCATCTTTGTTTTCCAAATCCAGAGTCGAGTCACTCTTTCATTGCCTTTCTTTCCAAAACGTGGCTGTGAGGTGTGTCAGCATTTAGGGGACACTTTCCCCAGGCTGGGGTGGGGATGAAGCTTTGCATCAGGTTTTATTCAATCCCATCTCGGTAAGCAGGTCCCTTAGGACTCTGCCAGCGCTGCATGAATCGACATCAGAGCTGCCAAAAGCAGCCTCCACACGTCCCAGGGGCTCAAGAGGGCGTTTGTCACCCCTGCAGCCTGCAAGAAGTGACAAATACGGAGGAGCAGAGCCAGAATTTGCTTCCCAGGCATATACACAAGGGCAAATCCCCCCAACCCAGTCTGCTTAGAAATGTTAAGAGCTAAACCTGCTCCACGTGCAGGTGCCGGTGTGACCCACGAAGGCGCTGTACAGGTGGGAGTGATGGTTGCTGGCCAAAACGTGTGCACTGTGAGATCCTGGAGGAGAGCCCCGTGATCTCAGACTCCAAAATAGCTTCAATTAAGGATAATCACCCAGGTAAGCGCAGGGCACGCTACGTCCCTGCTCTGGGCGAATGGTAGGAGGGAACTTTCTGTGTCAGGCGTCTAGCTTACGCTGCCTTTTCATTTATCAGGGAGACGCTGTGGGGTTTGCCTTTTATTATGTTTAATGGGGTATATTTTTTTCTCACTGGCTGTTTGTTTGAGAAATTTCTCCCAGGGGAGCTTCTTTTGATCGCTCAGTTGCCAGACAGAATGACATCAGACAGACGCTTGGAGGAATGATAAAAAGGCAGAGCCTTATTTCTTAATAACAGTCTCTGGCAAAACACAGAGCAAAGGGGAACACACTGGAGAGCACCAGGCCCTGATGCTGCTTGGGGTGAGGGGCAGGGGAGAGAGGAGGAGGCTGCACCCACATCCCCCATCAGCCAGGGATAACGCCAAGGTGTCATATTCTTCCTCAAAGCAAAGCAGAAGAGGCAGCAGGGGATGCTAAGGCAAGTAGGAGCTAATGTCTTGTCCCATCCTAATTACCCCTTCTCATTTCACGGGGAAGCTGTGCCAGAATCCTCTTCCCTGGTTTAGCTTGGGTTTTCTATTTAATCCTTGCTCCTCATCGTAGCGCTGATTTCTCCAGCAGCAGCAGGGACTGATCCCCCAAATGGTCCCAGTTTAAGAAGATCTGAGGCCTTATCTGCAAAGGAGAAGTCCTGTGCCTTGAGCACCTCTCAGCCTCATCCCATCTTGGTGACCAGGGTTTCCGTGTGTTCCCAGATCGGTTCATGACAGAGCACGAGTGTGTGTTAAAATACAACATGAGGCTTTGCTTACCTGTTTATTTTGAGTAATTTCTGCCTCTGGAGCCAAGCCCCCGGGATGTGCCTTCAAGAGCAGGGGGTCTCTGCGCTGCTTGGGGTGATTTGCAGCTGGCGAGTCCAGGGTTTCACAGCGGTTCTGCCGATTCCTGCTCTCTCTTCCTTAAGCCAGCATCTAAAAGAAAGAGTTTAATGAGACAGTCAGATACTCCCTCGTGGAGACGGGCAGAAGACCAGGAAATAAGTGATCAAAAGTTCATAGTTGCCTCAATACCCAATTACTGACATTGCAGAAATCTGATGGTTCCCAGTCAGAGCCCCTACAAAATCTGAAACTAAACTAAAAGCCATCTAAAGCTGTAGCTACATCTGGCTTTCGGTTTCTTCTCACTGCCTTCTCTTTTTAAGTTGCTCATAAATTCTTTGGATAAAATTCCTTTTGGGCTGAAGTTTTCTACGGACATTCCTCAAAAGTACTTTAGGAAAAAAAAAGGTAGAAAAACTGAGAAAACGGGTCTGAAAATTCACATATTTTGTCACTCAGAAATCCTGTCCTCCCCAAACTTTGGTCAAACCCTTCTGCCCTGCACTCTGGTCGGTGAGACTGCACCAGTGTGCAACCCGGAATAACGTGGCCAGTGAGACCCGTGGAGGGGCCAGTGGGAGAGTCGCGGGTCTCCCCCGCCCCCGCCCCTTCCTCCTGGCTCTTCCGCAGAGAAGCAGGCCAGCTTGTGTTCCTTTCAGACTCCA
>NW_010400817.1:24908-28720 GCF_000710305.1 Buceros rhinoceros silvestris | reverse complement strand
GGTCTCCCCCGCCCCAGCCCCTTCCTCCTGGCTCTTCCGCAGAGAAGCAGGCCAGCTTGTGTTCCTTCCAGCTCCCCGCCACAGTTGTTCCCTGCTCCGAGCCACCGCGGGAGGCAATGCAGAGGCAGCTGGATGGGGGTGTGCGGGCTGGGTGGGTAAGGCGGGGATGGAGGCCAGAACCACTCTGGAAGAGAATCCGAGGAAAAAACCTCACCCTGAACTCCTGGTACAGAGTCCCCAACACATATGTATTCCCCAACTAACACCCTGCTTCTTGACCACATGCAAAAGGCAGCAAGTGAAAATGCTAAACTCCACCGTGTCCAGCATCACCAGGGTGAATCTGTGCTCTCACCACTCTGAGAGGAGGCTGAGATGGTTTCAGGTAGACACTAGTCTTGTGTGAGCATCACCCGATGGGCTGGGTATAGCAGGGGGCTTCCTCTCCTCTCTGCTTTCTTGCTGGGCTCTTATAAGCAGGCTTTGGGGGGAACTCCAGAAGAGCAACTAGTAAATAAGTCTGTAAAAGAGTGTTTTCCCTCTTCTCTATTTTTTTATCATACTGAATTATTCAGGAGCAGTAAGAAAAAGCAACAAGCCAGCAGGAAGATCAAAATGGGACTTGCCTGGGGTGGGAGCGTTGCTTTCACCCAGGAGCTGAGAACTTGCCCAGGGACAGAAAGCTGGTTGTCAGCCCAACACAGGAGATCATTTTCCATTCACGCTCCATCACCATTGTCTGGACCACAACAGCCATCTCCGGCCTCGGGCAAGCCAGTGGTACCACACACGGGTGGGTGTCCTGCCCGAGGAGGATGCCTCTGCGGACAAGAGATGCAGTGTGGTCGCTTCTGGGGTGGGGGGAATGGGATGCACACCTTAATTCAGGCATAGAGAGGGGAGGTTGTAGGAGCCCTGTGTTTTCTGCCTTTATTTGTGTGGGTTCTTTCCTCCAGGCCAAATTCCCACTGTTCTGGTCCAGTCTGCAGAACATGGGCACCCCAGTTTAATGTGTAACGCACAAACACACAATTTGAGTAAGTGAATTCACCAAAACTGAGGCCTTAGAGTTTTAGTGGATCACATTTCTCTTCCACTTTCTTCATGAGCACCTGTAGGATTCAAACCCAGTGATACAAATCAGGATTTCTCCAACTGACAGCAATAATTTGCATAATTTAAATGGTTTTGCCTCACTTCGATGACTGCCTCATCTGCAGATGTCTTCGAGAAGCTGAAAAACTGTGGGTCTGTCTCCCAGCTTTGGAGAGGGAGCGGGGACTGCTCTACCCTCCCGAGGATGGTCTCCGAGTAGGGATCCTGTATCCACACCCACGACTGGTCCTGGCCATTAAATGAAGGTCCTTAATACAGCACTTGGCCCCTTCCAAGACCTTCAACTAGAGTCAAACACAGCTTCACCTCTGCCCACAAGCACACAGAGGAGGCTTGACCCTGTGGGGTTAATAAATCTGGATCTGAGCAAAATAATAATAATAAAAAAAACCTCAAGAGGAAAAAAACCCAAGCAGACCCCAATCCTAATGCCCAGTATCTCATCTCCTTCTGCTACAAACCATCCAGCTCCAGCTGCGATGGATGCTGGGCTGCAGGCGACTGGCCTCATGTGAAGCAGATGATCTGAGAGGTCTTGGAAGAGCTGGCAGGGCTGGAGGCGGCCCTGGAGAAGTGCTCTGGGGTGGGCAAGGGCAGCGAGAGGGTGGGACAGCAAAGGCTTCTTCCAGGAAAGAACCAGCTGAGATTAGCACATGCAGCTCGTTGGAATTTCCAAGGAAAAGGGCCCTGGGAAGGCTGGGCTGAGAGACGGGGGGTCTGAAGGGCTGTAATCTGGAGGACACACGCACACCCTCCTTGCCTGTGTGAACCTCCTCTGCTTTCTCCCCTCCTGCTCTGGATTTTCCAAAAAGGTGGGAAGTTTCCACCACCGCCTGCTCCAGTGCCTGCGGGTTTCGCTGTCTTCCAGCTCGACACCCCGTGGGAACAGAGTCACCGGCCGAGCTACCAGCAGCTGGAAGAAACAGGCAGCCAAGCACTGGCAGGGAGAGCCCCCCGAAAGCAGACCTCTCCACCCCCCATCCCGAAAGAGCCGGGCAAGCAAACTGGTGCTTCTAAACTCCGCGATTCCTGGATCCGGCATCGCCCAGAAACGTTGCCCAGGAGTCAGGCTATTAATAACTGCAGCAGTAACACTCAACACACGGGCTGTGCCTTTGGCTGCGCCTTTCGCACATCAACCACCCCGTTAGCTGATAAGGGAAGGAAGCGGGGACCGGCTTTTCCAGTCAGAGCCACAATGCGAGACGAAGGACACAGGATATGTTTCCCAAAGCGAAACCTGGCGCTTTTTCCTCTTGCCAAAACAAGCAAATAAACAAATATCCGAAGGCTCGGCGTGGCTTTTCGTGGGACTAGGAGCAATGGGGACGATGCTAATTTTACAACCCATCTGCAAGATCACTTTGCTGGCAGGCTGCAGGGATGGAGATGAGAGCACGGGCTCCAACTGAGGACCACTCACTGATCCACGTACACAACTGCCCTTGCCCCAGGGACAACGTGGATGACGGGACACAGAACAATGGCCTAGCTCAAAGCTGAAAGATTTTGACTGCAGCTTAAATCGGGAATCAGCAACATTCTTCCCCTGGAGGTTACTGTGGCATAGATTAAAGAGGACTAAAGTTCAAGGAAAACGTGAGCCAGCATTGCACAATGCTGGCAAAAGGTCCCCGTTCATGGAGAACGCTTTGAAAGCTTTGATGATGCGGCAAAGAAGAAAGGCAACCCCTTTCTTAGCTTTTTTTCTTACCACTGAGACACCCACACGGCCTTGCATCCCTGTCCTGGACTCGTTCCACCCAGCTCTCTATCAGAAATCGTATCGATTTTCTGAGCCAAAGCCATCTGAACACCCTCCTGCTCTTGCTAACGGCAATTTGGGGTTCAGCTGCCAGGGACACTCCTGCCTATGTGTCCTCCGAGCTGCTGGTGCCTTCCGGACCCTCGTGGTGGGACATAAAGCCCATGATCCCCCTCTGTGAACCTCCTGGTTTGTGCTGGGTCCCTTGATCCTGCAAAAGGTTTTGAAGAAGGGCTCTTCTCCCCGTGAAAAAAAATCACCCTTGGCTGGGCAGATAGGCAAGAAACCCAGATGCCCAGCATGGCTGGAAGTGAGAGACACAAGCCTCTGACATGCGAGACCACTGGCCTGAGCCTGCCCTTTCCCCACAGCCAGAGGAAATCTAGGAGATCGGCTAGGAAAGGGGAGGCTCAGCTTTGATGTGCAACCACCACCCGTCTCCTCTCTGTTATTCCTCCTCCCTTGTGCCAAACCACTATAATAGATGCTTCTCCTCTGCCCCCACGATTCAGGGGTCCCTGTGCAGATGAATTCATCACTCAGATACCCATCCAGCAGCCACAAGGTGGGGAAGGCCAAGGTAAACACCTATCCATCCATCAGCAGAGGCACGACGAAGCTCTCCCCCTCTTGAAGGGATTCGCCCTGGGAGTTCAATCGTGAAGTGATGGCGGGGTGGGAGGGGAGGCAGCGCTCAGCAAGCCGGATCACTCCTGCGAATACCGCTGGGCCACGGAGGATGCTGCCAGCGTCCTTGCCAACAGGATTCACTGGGGAGGAGCACGGCCCACCTCCGAGGTGGTCCCAGCCTGCGCCAGCCAAACTAACCTTCTCCTGCACAAGTTGCTGAGAGGAAGGTGTCGGTGCTGGCTGTGCTGGTAGCTTTGGCAAGAAGGTGGCAAAGACAGGACAGACACCCCCCGCTCACAGA
>NW_010400817.1:19077-24796 GCF_000710305.1 Buceros rhinoceros silvestris | reverse complement strand
CCAGCCAAACTAACCTTCTCCTGCACAAGTTGCTGAGAGGAAGGTGTCGGTGCTGGCTGTGCTGGTAGCTTTGGCAAGAAGGTGGCAAAGACAGGACAGACACCACCAGCTCATAGCCACTGACCTTCCAGAACTGCAGAAAACTAAAAATGGCATGATTGTGGTTTAAAATGTCCCCCAAAGAGGGAAAAAAAGGGAAAGCAAGACAAACTGCCATGAAGAGAGCAAAGCCCTGAGCGCGCCTTCCCCGTGTCTTCCTGTCCTGCTGTCCCACGGAGGCACAGAGGGACCCTGGCTCATCTCCAGGGCCCAGCTGGGCGAGCAGCAAAAATTTTCCAGTGCAACAAACTGGCTGTTCCATGTGACAGTGGGAGCTGCCTCCTGAGCAGAGGGGCACCCAGCAAGATGCTCCCTCCCTTGCCCACCCCCATTGCAAAGGAGTAGGAATTTGTGGCCTGCTGAGCCAAGTGAGATAAAAGATGCGCCGTCACCGTCCGGCACCAAGGGGCTTCTCTAGGGGCTGCTGGGACTGAAGGGATGGGGTTTGCTTTGGCTAAGCTGGGAGCATGAGTCAGGCTGGGGGTTCACAGCCAGCCTAAAGGCAGATTGGGGTGGAAGAGGCCAGGCTGCTCGGTACCAGGCGTGAGCGGAGGGAGAGCAGGGCTGGTAATCACAACCCTACGCGTGTGTCCCATGGCTCCTGAGTGTTCTCACCAGGACTATTTGATTAATCCATTCCTTTCACAAGCTGTTAGCACATGATTTGCCTCAAACCGGACTCCTCCACCTCCCACTTCATACCAGTAAAGCCATCTGGGTGCAAACCTCCCCAGAAAGCTACTCTATCCAGAGCTGGGTTGGTCCCTCTTCTGAAAAGGGTGACCTCTGCTGTGTGCTACATTGGTCTGTGCAGGGTTAATCCTACAGCAACACGACCTTGAGGCCTGTGTCTCCATGGGATGTGATGGGGTGGGCTGTGAGGAGGAGGAGGGTACAACAGACACGTCCAAAGAGCCGCACAGCCATGGGAGCTGTTGGCCAAAGCCGACAATGATACTGGGAGAGGAGTTCAGGCACCGGCGGGGAGAACAAGGATCAGAGCATGACGGATCTGAAAATGTACCATGTTTGCCTGGAACTGTTGAGGAAAATAAATTTATGTGCTGACAGGGCAGTGGTAAAGAAGAATAAGAGAAAAACCAAGAGTGTAGCAGGTCCTCTTTATGCTTTCGTCCACCCCTCGGTCCCCAGTTTGGGTCTCTTTGGATGGAAGACGGTGCAAGAGCAGAAGTCTGGAGGGAAGTCAGGATCAAAGCCTTAAGAAGTTGTCTGCGCTGATACAAATGGGCACAACCTTGTCCTGCCATTGGTGTCCATCTCCCTTCCCCTCTGCACCCTCCTTAGAGCTCTGCCCTGCGATTCGGTGGAGTCAGCTCTGATAATAAACCTCATTTCTCTCTGGTCGAGCCCTCTCTCTTCCCTCCCAGCAGCTCTGCGAGATACAAGTGCTCTGCCTGGAAATGCTGATTCAAGGGAAACGCGCAGCTCGCAGCGAGCGCTCGGTGCTGTTCCCATTGGCACGTGATAGATCATGATTAACAGTCTCTCCTTCGTGATATTACCGGCCCCGACCCGTGATCTTGGGAAGAATTCAAAGACTGGCTTATCAGCAAAAAAATAAGCTAGTTAAACTTAAAACAGCAAGACTCAGCTCAGGCTAGAGGATGATTTATTAACAATCATGGACTTTGGAGACAGAGAGAGGGAAAGGAAGCCACAAACCCCACATACAGCCTGTAAAAGTTCCAGTTTATAATCTAACACGAGTGACTGTACAGCTCGGGCTGAGAAATCATCTGGGATTCATCACAAGGCAGAGACAAACAGCTGGGGCGAGTTCACGGGCAGGATCACAGAACGCAGCTCCTTTCGAGCCGCTCCTGGGTACCCTTGCTGGGTACCCCCACCTCCTGCACTTCCCAGCCTCGGGGTGACGAGGGGGACACGGTAAAGCTCTGGGGCTGCTCGCCCGGTTTGGGCACAGCCTGGCTCTAACGGGGCTGCACAGCCCCTCTCTGCCAGTTACAGGGAGCCGCAGTGCCCCGGTTGGGCAGCATCCAGCTGTTCCCTCTTAACCAGGCAGAAATATTTCCTTTCACCATCAAATCATTTGTTAAGAATAGGCATTTCTACTATAAATACATACCCGAATATAAAACCCCACTTAAACCCAGGCAAATGATCTGCACCAATACTTTGCACCGGCAGGTTTTCTTCTCAAAGAGCAAAATAAAGCGCTGGAAATAAAGTGTGAAAAGAAGGTATCAGAAACAAGGTGTCATTTTTGCACAGCCTTTTGATTTGGAAGAAATTCACTTTTTCCACTAGGAAGCTGTTACACCCCAAACCTTTGGCTGCAGAAAACACTGCAGACGTTATTAATGATGGCTAAAACCTGAAGAACAAAGTGCCCAAGCTGACTCCCCCCTTTCTGCTAGAGGATTACACTCATTCATGAAACAAAAGAAAACCCCCTGCCGCTCTGATATCCCCCATCAGCTGGGATGAAAATCATTCAGGAAACTAAGCAGCGAGGCTGGATTTCGTAGCTTTAGCCGTTTTGTTCTCATTAAGGCCTTAAATTTTAATACAGTCCCTAGAAACAGGCGAAAACCTGAGGTTCCCTCAAGGGCAAAATCACAGCTTGGCTTTCAGACGGGTCCTGGTGATGAGGGGACACGTAAAAATGTGTTAATCAAGTCAGAAATTGTTATGGGAGCACTGACCAGAGGGAATCTTCCTTTCCCTGCTGACTGCCCCAGAGGAGTTTGGCTGTAAAGTGGGTTATAGGGATACGTGAGCAGTTCTATAGTGGTGGGAATGCGCTTGGTGGGGCCGTTAAAGTCAGGGCTTTAACTCCTACCAGGGCCAAAGCCCGGGAGAAGAGCTGAGCACGGCTGCTGGCGTTGACTGCCCAACATCTGCATCCTCACTGCTCTGCCGCTCGAGGACCACAGCTGCAGAACGGAGACATGCGGGTGGCAGTGGGTCCCACCGAGAAACCTCCCGTGTGCTGCTCCTGGGGAAGGCAGCTGCTCTTTGCAAGGGCTCTGGGGACTTGTTGCACAACTTTCTGGCAGCTGAGTGCCAGTCTGGGGTGGGGGTGTTCTACCTGTGAGTCACCTTTACCAGCTTATTGGAGACACCCTCCCTGTGGGATCTCGCCCCCGCTGAAGTCAGCGGGGATGGGGAGCACTTGCCCATCTGGAGGAGAGGGAGAGGATGTTTCCCAGGAAGCAAACTCCTTCCTCCCCACCAGATCTGCTGCCTTTGAGCTGTGAACATTGGCAGAGACCTGGGTTGGTGTCCTCTTGCCAGGAGAGTGGTGATAGCCCGGACCCTTTGTTTCCTCCTATTTGATCTGGAGCTGGCACGGGGGGAACCAGACGGGACGGGCAGATAAGGGAGTGGAGTGCTGTGTTCCGGAGCCGTCATCTCCGGCCAGGAAGACAGACTGTCATGGATGAGCAGGAAGGGCTCAGGGACATTAAGGGCAGAGGATAAACCACTCTGTCCTCCTCCCTGTGCCTTCAGGGACAGTGAGGGCATCCTGTCCCTGCCTCGTGCCTCCATTTCCTGGAGCAAACGCTTCTGCTAAAGGACTTCTGAGGTTTATCTCAACAACAATCACCCGTCAGGAGATGTCGATAACCCGGGCGCAGGCCCCTTGGTGTGCAGGGAGGGTGAAACCAGGGAAAAGCTCTTGGTGGGACCCTGTGCAATGCCCCTTTCCTATGATAAGGGCAGGGAAAGGTTTGGTTTCTGCAGCAGAGACTGCAAAGCCTCCATGCGAGAGTCATTCCCCTCCGGCCCCCTAACCTGCTCCTTTCACATGAGCTCGTGTTTGAGCATTCTGGTTTTACAGGGAAGGAAAAGCCAGCAAGTATGAACTGAGCAAGCAGGGATGCTAACGAGCTGTTCTTGGGCCCCACTGCCCGTAAAAATGAAGCTGCCAAAGGTAGGGCTGGCCTGGGGCAAGGGACCGGTGCCTGCGCGGCCCCCTCAGCACCGGGGGCTGCTAAGCAGGGCTCCTGTGCCGAGCTCAAGAGATGCCAGACCCTGGAGTGCCAGACCCCGCGCACAGAGCGTCACCATGCCCGAGGAGAGTCTGCGTGGTGCCGTTTGGGGCTGGTGGGGTGCTCTGAGGCTCGGGCTCTGGACTGTGCCCACCCTCCATCCCAGCTGCCACCTCAGAGCTCTCGCTGGGAGGTTTGCTCTCCCAGCAGACACACGCAAACCAGGAGGGGGGCCTTTGAAGTCCTGCTCACTGCAGCAGCTGCCGAGGCAGCAGCCAGCCGCCTTTCCTGGTGCCCCCCCCCACCCCGCTCTGAATCAGCGAGTGCAGGACCTTGGAGGAGTCCATTTCCTCCAGCCTTTTAATTCCTGCAATCGGGAATCGGCGGAGTCATGGGACACCACGCACACCAGCCCTCCGCAAGATCTCTGCTCCCTTGAAGTTGGAGCCAGGCTTCCAAGCGCAGAGGGGTCAAAGCATCCCGCTCACTCGCTTTCTGCTGGGGTAACTCCAGTGGTGGGACGTCGAGGCTCTTTCCCCTCCGTCTGTCCAGCATGTTTCCCAATTCAGCTGCCACCTGAACTTCCACCCCCAGCCCCAAACACTTATCCCCCAAGCCACTCAAATGCTTTTTAAAACACCGAAACCACACGAAATGTCCAGTTTTACAAAGCCTTGCAGCCAGCTGCGTGGTGTCTGGCACCGCGGAGACACACACAGACCCTCTCCCTCCAAGAGTGTGGAACCCTTGCCAGGGCTTTGGAAATAGGGAGCCCTGGTGCAGTGAGCTGTGCTCATTCTCAGCCTCACAATCTGGTCTGCCTCTGGTTTGGGGTCCCTGCTTTCACACAGCAAAGCCCTGCCCTTCCCCGCAGCTGAGCACCGACGGCTTTTATTGCAGTAGTAGACGCTGATGGCATTTTCCTTCTGAGACAGCCCGGTCCCTAAGAGCAACGGTGCAAGTCGAACCCCCGGCCGGCTGCCAGCCCAAGCGACCGTTTCATTTCCAAGTTACTCCCACCGGCCCCCGCGGTTTATGTAACTTCACTTCATGTGAAGTGCATCCACTTCCTTCTCCCCAGAGGAAGAGATAAACAGCAAAGGAGGCAGCTGCCGAGCGGCACGTGGCCAAACCGAGCCCAAACTCAAGGGGGCTTGAGCTGCACCCCACAACCCTCCTTGGCCGTTGGAGTCAGCCCTGGGTTTTATCTAAGACTCGTCTACCCTACAGAAACACGTGCATCACCCCGCTCCAGCCAGCCCTCCAGTGCAGACAAGTAAGTGACCGGGGCTGAGTAAACCGGCTGAACGGCGGTTTAGCAAGCGCAGACTGAACAACAGACTCCTTTTTTTTTGCCTCCTCCTGTTTCAAAACTGGTCAGAGGACGTTGGCAAATGCTCTCACAGGGGCCTAAGAGCCGGACGATGTTTCTCGGGGACTTTCCTAAGAGAACAGGCTTCGCTCCCTCTCAGCACGCACTTTAACTCAAGTGGTTTGCACGAGGAATCACTTACACCTAGGAGAAACGTTCCAACAGCAGCCTGAGAAGCTTGACCGCAGCCCCAGCTGAGGACGGCGGTTCCCACTCTTGAAAAGACCCTGACTGGCATTGCAACGAGCAATGGGAAACCACTGCGTGAGAA
>NW_010400817.1:16868-18940 GCF_000710305.1 Buceros rhinoceros silvestris | reverse complement strand
TGATTTTTCTCTTCTTGTTCTTACCAGGTCAGGAAACCCGAGCTGAGCTTTCATAAAATTCTAGATAAAGAAAAAACCAGCTTCCCTGGGTTTAATCCTTATGACCCAGTGACGAGCAAAACACACTCCCCTCCTTAGACCTGAGCCGCTCACACCCCAAAAGGCTGGTTTGCCCCCGCTCCTCACCCCTTCAATAGTAATTTTTGTTGTTTTGGTGGCTGCTCATATCATTTTCATAAAACACCCACCGCCTGGGCTCACGCAGGATTTGCACTGGTGGGGGGAGGGATCCAGGTCAGCTGAATCCACCCGGAAAAAGCCCAAAAAAGCCCACCCAGCCCCCAAATCTCTTCTTTCTCCTGCATTCCCAAATACATGCCAGTGGGAAGTGCGAGGCTTCAGCACTGCCAGCCCTAGGGGATGAACACCGGGAGGGGAGGGGAGGGCAGCGGCATCGGTCCCCACATCCTGTGCAGAGCTGACATCAGTTCCTCCCGCTTTTAATGACACGGTCCCGCTCTGGCCTGATTTTTTAATTGCCTCGTAATTCCTGCAGCACTTAGAGTTTTTATAAGCCTCCTGCTTTCCCCAAGGTCAAGAATGAGTGCCCCCAGCTCCCCCATTTTCTTAATCACCAAATAGCAAGCGAGCAGTAAAAGAGGAAGGTGGATGCTGTTTCCTTGCACTGATGTGCGGGGCACTGCGGTTTAATGGAGGAAAAATTACTCACAATTTAAATAGCTTTGTGACCTTTCTTGTCCCCATCCATCTCCCGGTGCCAGGAGGCACCAGAAAGGTGGAGATGTTGGAAAACAGCAGCTATCCTCCATGCCCTGAGTGCTCCAGGCTCCCATTTCGGGGAGGTTTTGGAAGGAGTTTTGGGCAGACGCTTTGGAAATGTCTCTCTTACAGGAGACAGTAGCAATAGAAAGGAGTTTAAACGCATGGAGATCACCAGGAGAAGCGGGCCTGGTGGAGGGCGGTGGGAAGCAGGGGGGGTTAGCTTGTTTTACGGCAGCTAGGAACAGGTTGAAGCTGTATGAGACTCTCTCACGCAGGGTGTAAGGGCTGGAGTGAGTCGCAGCCAGGCAGGGTTTTCTAGCAAAGGTTTCTCATTAACACAACCACCAGGCAACAAACCCTGAGCACAGCCAGTACTGATGGAGACAATCCCACCTCACACGAAGAAGCAAAAGTCTGTGCTCTGTCATCTGGCCAAGACATAGAAGAAATTTTCCTCCCAAAACAACCAGGAGGATCCCCCGAGGCTGGAGCCACCCCCTGCTCAGGGCAGAGACATTCCTCCGCAGCAGACGCCCAGCAGGCAGCAGCCCCAGGGGACGGGAGACAGAAGATAATGTATGTTACTGGGTCACTTGGGCCTGTTTAGGTTGGCTGGGCAACCGAAACGCCTGCCAGCATTGCCCGGCTCGCAGCATGGCCACGCTCCGCAGCCCTGGGAAAACCCGTGTCCTCCCTGCAGAGCCCCGGGGAAGGGAAGCCACGGGGTTACCTGCTGGTTTAGCAGATGGTTTTCACGCCATCAAGGTGACACTGGCCATATCGCATCCCCTACCTGAGGCCACACAGAATGGGACCTGCAGGCAGGACACGAGCTGGCTTTTGGGGACACAGAGAGAAGGGCTGAAAGCAACAGTGTCTGTTGAGAGGTTGTTACCTGGTGTGAGCTCAGCAGGGCGTAACTGGCTCTGCAAGACACTGCCCATCAGCAGCTCACCGCCAGGAGAGTCAGCAGCCCCCACGTGAGCCTGCACAGACAGACTGCTGCAAATGGGTCTACGAGGCAGAGCTTGTGCTGGGGCAGCGTTTTCACTCCAGCACCACGAGCACGTCACCTCCTTCTGCTTGGAGCCCCTGGTCTCCCAGCATTTGGCCTGCAGAAAGCTTCCCTGTACCAGAGGTGAGCGGCAGTCCCTGGAGAAGGGCAGCGCCCAAAGGCACCTGCGCTGGCCCAACTCCATCACCTGGATGGGAGCCGGAGGGAGGACGAGCAATGCAGCATCCCCTAAAGAGATGTTCCTCTAAAGAGTCCTTCTGACCTGCCAAACCAG
>NW_010400817.1:15760-16823 GCF_000710305.1 Buceros rhinoceros silvestris | reverse complement strand
AACGGCCAATCCAGCAGCCCCTAAAGATATGTTCCTCTAAAGAGTCCTTCTGCCCTGCCAACCCATCCTGGGGAAAACGGCCGGCCACGAGAACCGTCTGCTGGGGCACCAGATCTGCTGGCAACAGCTGATTGTGTTTGTTCAGATGAGAACAATTTTCCTCCGCTTGTGCTCTGAGCAGCCCCTCCGAACCCGCCTGCCAACAACAACATGAGGGCGGGATGGGGACCGTATCTATCTCCAGTCGAGCTGTCGGCTGGTCTGGGGGCTCTGGGGTTCACTGGACACCGAGTGAACGAGCACATCCGCAGCCTCAAAAGGGACACGTGGAACCACACAGCCTCTGGATCACTGCTGGACCCTCCTCCTGAGAACCCACCTGAGAGTGCTCGCACCCCGTCACCGCAGCACCCAAGGCCACGGGGATGGGCGGTGGGGGCTCGGCCAGGGCCGGCATCTGCCGTGGGATGGAGATGTCAGGGAGATTGCACATGCACAAACACACACAGGCAGGGGGTAATTTGGAGGCCTGGACCTATTCGGAGGGGCCAAGTCTGCTCTTCCCGTGAGAAAGTGAGACTGGAGTTTCCAGTGAACCCAGTTAAGCTCAGAAATACCTCTTTATCCCTCAGCAAACCCTCTGGTAACACTGGAAAGGGACACGGCTTCTCCTGACCCCTGCTTTCGCTGGAGGAACAGAAATAGCACTGAGGCAGAAAGGTCCCAGATGACCACCCCGTGTCCCAGGACGGGAGACAACTGTCTCCATCCCTCTGTCCTTCCCAGGAGCATTACGGAGCGCACGTGAGCATCCTCTCAGGGCTGCACGCCAAGAGCTGCCGCTACATCCCATACCCTTCCCAAACCAAGGGGTCGTTTCCAGCTCTGAGACGTCCAAGATTGACTCAAACTGCAGAAGAACAGGAGCAACAAAAGTGAAATTAAGAAGAGAATCCTTCATGATTTCACAGCGATGCTAGAGAGGCAGATCATGATTTGTGGATGCCTGGAGATGGAGGAGCGGAGACTAGCTGAAAAGGGAGTGAATAAATAAGACTTTGTA
>NW_010400817.1:13518-15581 GCF_000710305.1 Buceros rhinoceros silvestris | reverse complement strand
AAGAGCTAGACAGTGTTTTAGCAGCTGATCAGAGTTTCGCCAGGCAGCGTTCTGCAGACCTGTTCCGGTGTGATGGGATTACGACAGCACTGCGCCTCAGGAGGGTTAGTGCCCTGATTCCTCTCTCCTACGTTTGTAAAGACAAAACGAACTATTTCTCCTTGTGAATAGTTCTTTTTAGGTGAAATTCCAAACTTCTAAATTTAAAGATGATCCTGACAGAAATTTCTTAAATTCTTAATTTCTGACAGGACAGAAATTCCTTACTTCTTTATCCACTGGTGGAGATCAAAGGGTCCTGCTGCACCAGCTCCGGGACTCTCCTGCCTCAGTTTCCCCATGCACACAGCAAGGATGAGGCCACACATCAGGAGGGGGTGAACTCATCTCTGGCATGTGTCAATCCCCTATGGTTCCCTTCCAGGTGGTTGTGGAGAGCCAGAGGCAGCCTCAGCTGCTCGCTCCCGGCTGTGCGAATACCGGTGAGAAGCTGGACCGAGCAGAGAGGGTCGGCGGAGGGCTTCCCCCGGCCCTTGCAGACAGGCTCTTCCTCCTCACCAGACAGCTTGGCTGATGGCTCACTGCTTCGCTGGTGGGAGAAGCGCCAGCTTTGTCTCCTGGCACATGCCGGCGGTGATGGAGGGCGAGACACGCAGCGGTCGAAGGGAAGCCGGGTTGAGCTGACGGCTCAGCCTCCCCTAAGTGCATCTGCAGCACGCGGCCGCCCGGCCCACGCTGCTGCCTCTGCCGACAGCTTTATGGCTGCTGAGGGCTGAGAGAGGTTTGTGGGGTGACCCGGCCCTGCACCGTCCCTCTTGACAGCTGCTGAGACAGGGAGAGGAGTTTTGGAGAAATGGGGGAGAAATCCCCTGGAAAGTAGCTCTGGAAAGCTGGGCACCCTCGGGGAGGTTTCTGCTTGCCCCTCCTGTGGCACAGAGGAAGGCCGGCAGGAAAACCTCCCCAGATGAGCTTTTTCTAAGAGGAAAGAGGGAAAAAACAAGCCAGGTTTGCTAAGGCTGCCCATCAGCTGCTCCCAGCCCTTCCCGCACATTGCCTCCTCGCCCTGACCCAGTCCTCCCGCAGATGGGGTCTCACCCTCTCCCCCACTAGCCCAAAGGCAGTGGTTGTTAGCCCCAGGTGACTGCATCCTCTCCAAGCTCCTGGTACCTATCACGCTCCATGCCATCACCTTGCAGAAGACACACGAAGCAATCTGGGACAACCTCTCACAGAGAGAGCGAGCCAGAGCTGCAGTGGAAACAGCTGGGGAGACGGGATGGGGGTGGCAGGTCTCTGCAGCCCTGCAAGCATCCCACCCACACACCGACATCTGCCACCGCGGGGAGGTCAGGCACGGAAATAGCACCTGGAGATGGAAATACTTGGCCATGCCAGCAGCCCAGGTAGCTGCTGGGTGCGAGGAGGGCCGAGGCTGGGGAATTTTATAAGGTGGGTTGGGGAGAACTGGCCGGCGGCTCTGCAGACAAAGCTTCCAAAACAAACACCGCTCCAGGCACCAGCACATGGGGCTGCAATGGGGTGTGAAGAGGACACTGCACAGCGAGCTGGAAATCGCTCTGTCCCTTAACCCTCTCTGCCCTGGTGGCTTCTGGGCTTGCAGTGCTGCTGGGGAAGGGTCCAGTGGGATGTTTCCTTCACACTCGCAGCAACAAGCTGCCAGCCCAGAGCACCTGCACCCAGAAAGTCCCCCCACAGAAACAGAAAAATGATCCAGTTTTAGGAAAATGTGTTAAAAAGTCTGTATCCGACACCAGTTGTGCGCAAGCGCTGAGCCCAGGACCCCTCTGCAGACACAGGGGCCATCTCCCCAGCTGCTGCCCACGGTCCCCGAGCACTGACCCCATCTCCTCATCCTCCCTCTGTGCACAATTCACTCGTGGTGCCCGACACAGCCCGGTTCCCATAAATGCCAGTGCCCAGACGTGACCTAGGTGTGGAAGCCGGTGGTGGGTGATGGCCAAGGGCCAGCTGCCCTGGTATGAGATCCTCCACTGTTCTCCGCAAAGAATAGTCCCTTGTCCTGCCCCGACGACTCTCCCTCA
>NW_010400817.1:7601-13267 GCF_000710305.1 Buceros rhinoceros silvestris | reverse complement strand
AGGGGGTCAGGCAGGGCTGCCCCAGCCAGCCCTTGGCCCGTACCCAGTGGTACCGGAGCGATGGCTTCACGCCAGGGCGCTGGCACTCCAAAAGGCAAAGGGCTGCTGCCCCTTCCCCATGAAGCTTTGGTTATACCGCTCCGTGTGAGCAGCACACTGGGGGACAGTGTCTAGGGGGATATCAGGGGGTGGGGGGGGTCTCACACACATCTGCCTTTCCTCGGCTCAGCATTGAGCACTTTGGACGGGAGCGGGTCCTCCTGCTGCATGGCAGCACCTCACGCTAAGCAGAGGAGGCACCAGGCAGGCATTTGCTTCAAGCTGTGATGAGAGTTTATTTTTTCAGCTCAGGTAATTTAATTTGGTGGAAATTTTCCCCCTTCTCCACCTGTAAGCAGCCCATCCTGGGGAATGGCTGGTCAGCTGGACGGGAACCGAGGCGGATGGCATGTCAAGTCAGAAGGCACACGAAAAGCCAGCTCAAATTATGTCATTTATTTTCCAGCCGAGCGTGGCTGGGGGATGCTTGTTTTCTTCTCGCCACCAGAAATGGAAGGCCCCAAATGTCACTGCTAATGGAATTTACTGCTCCTGACGTGAGAGCAGATACATGGGAGGGGGTACGTGCCGCACTGGAGTTCTAAGCGCTGACATAGCTTCCTACACGTCATCTTGCTGCGCTTACAACCCAAACAGGCAGGTGGAACAAGACACACTGAGAAACGCTAAAAATAAGCGGGGGGCAGGTCGATGACTGGAGCAAAAGCCACTCACCTGCTGTGGGCTCAGCAAACATCTCTCCTGGGGAAGGTCCTTCAGAGCAGCCGGGATCCTCGTGGGACGTGGAAGGGTTGGATAGCTGAGCCGAGCCGTCCGCTTGTGGTTGTGGAAACATCTCCTGAGCAGCAGAAGTTAATGAGCCTGCAGAAAAGAAAAAAAAAAGCTTCAATTTGTTATAACAAGGCTGCCAGCTATACACTACGTTTAATAGGACAGTTATCATATGTTCAATATTGGCATGATTAAAAATGTATTTATACAGGATTAACAGCTCGGCAATGGCTCTATGTCTGTGCTGAGGCTGTTAAACCTCCCAGAATATGTTTCTAATCATCTCTACAATAACCATCTTAATAGATTAGAATTAAAGGCATATTGGGTGAGCGTGGATTCCAGGCTGCACCTGGCGGGTTTTTGCAGAGGGGAAACGGGGGAAAAAAACCTCCAGCAGGCACAAGAGGTTGGAATAAAGAACGAGTGCTGTCTGCGGGAAGGCAGCAGTGTGTGACCACGGGGAACACCTGATGGAGACACACCAATTGTATCCAAAGCACCACCTCCCCGGGCTGATGGTGGGACCATGACGAGGAGATGCATCCTGCCTACAAGCCGACCACGCTGCCTCGCTGCTGCCTTTCCAACCTGCTAAAAGACCAAGCGCTGCCAAGAGAGAAACCCCTCCCCAGCCCCCCGGGCCAGGAGAAACCCTTGAGCTGGGAGATAGAGCACGAAAGCACCCGGGATAGACTACGCTGCTCCAGAAGTCTTCTCGCACTTCTCTTCGGTGCGTTCCTCCCCCAGCATCCCCAGCTCACGCCCCTGGGGATGGGTTTGGGGCAGCGGTACCCCTCTGTGCGCAGAACACCCAGGCCCGGTGAAGGCATTCAGTAAAAATAAACGTCAAGGCAGAGTTTGAAATGTTTATTTTCCAACTCCAGGCCATTCATCCAGTGACACCGCTTCGTTCCCACGAGTCTCCCTCTGTTTAGATCAGATGATTAATGAGATGCAGATTGTCTTTAGCCCTGACGGACACTGCAGTCACCAGGGGTAAGCATGAATTTAGGCTTGATCTCCCCCTTCCCCCTCCCACCTCTCTCTGCAGCCACCACGCCATCCTGATTGGCCTGTCGAACAGATTTTAATTCCCATTTCATGCAATCAAACTCAAGATTTCGTTTCAGTATTTTTTCTGCCCTCTGCAACCAGCTCTCTTTTAGCTGGAACCTCTGATAACACGAAGGGGGTCTGAGCTGCAGGAAAAGCGAAGGACAGATCAACCACCGAACGGAGGAGGGAGCCGAGGGGTAAGGCAGCAGACAGCTGGGTTTAGCCTGCCCAAGGCACACGACTGAGCTAGAGGAGAGAGATCTGCCAGGACGCATATGGCGATGCTCGAGAGTGCAGCAACCACCAGCCGCTGCAGCCGCTGTTGTAATAAACCAGGGTGATGCACAGGTGCCGTTCCCAGACGACACAGCTCCAGAAAATGCTACTCCCAACTTCAGCATCACCCTCTGGGGCTGACACTAGAGGTGCAGGGTCTAGACCCCGGGTGCGGTGGCTGATTAGCCCCAAACTTCACCGCAGAGGAGGTGGACTAGATGACCTTTAAAGGTCCCTTCCAGCCCAAACCAGTCTGTGATTCTAACTGGGGCTGGATTGAAACCAGCTTGAACATGTCACTGCAACAATGCTTTTGCATCCCCCAGGGTATGGCTTGGGGCAAGAGCAGTTGACACATTTCTCCAGCACTCAAAGCTCAAATTGAAAAGCTGCCATTAACATTAAAAGGGAAAAAATTGCTTTTTAAAAACTCCATACGTTTCTATTTTTTCCCCCCTTCCTTTCTTCTTTCTGATTCACCCTTCTGATATTTTGCTTGGACTCCAATCCTAATGCATTCGTCCTTCTTAGCACATTTTTGGGCTGCTTCCACCATTGTTCTTGAAAACTACTTTTTTTTAAGGACATATATTTAGGTATACAACCTGGTCTCCCACGTTAAAAACCCCACCTCAGGCTGGAAAGGGAAGAGCCTATAGAAAAGGGGGTCAGGCCCCAGGCCAATGCTGCTGCCTGAGGCACACGGTGGGTGTGTGGCAGGAGACGGGCGCTGCAAGGCAGTGCAAGCATGTGCGAAGCGTGTGTGCGTATGCAGTAGCTGGGCCATGAACACGTGCTGGTGGTTACCTGGCTCTGGGTGACAGGGACCTCTCGGTGTCAGCGGAGGAGGTGGCATCACCAGCGGGATGTTTGTCCACGTGCGGCATTCGAGGGCTCCGTCTCCAGCACAGAAACGTCTTCCAAAAGCTTTGCCGGCACAAATGAAGGGTTGGTTGCTGCCGTCGTCCCCTTGTCCTCCCTACAGTCCCCATCAGGGCTTCCACACTGCACCACGGCTCCGAATCATCCCTCTGTGCCTCGCTCCGGCCCCCAGCCTGGGTCAGGGGGACACAAGCACGTCCTTAAATCGTTGAACACACTCAAATATATTCACAGCAAGGTCTTGGGGAAGGCCAGGGGTTGCACTGGCCGCAGTCAGCCCGCACCAGTGCCGGCTAGAGGAGACTGGGACCGTCCAGGTTGTTACAGATATCGCACTTTGTCCACAGAGCGGGTGGGTTTGCACAGGCTGGTTTTAATAACCCACGAGTGCTCAGCCTGCACCCAAACGTCTCCTTCTGAAAAGGCAGGTTGGAGTCCAAGAAGCACTCGCAGGCTTTTCATAAACACACTTTAATAATCTTCATCAAGAATTTTAATACAGAGCGAGCTGCCTGCCAGGAAATGCATTTACACTGTCAGCTGCCGAGAGAAACAGCGCTGCACTGCTGCTCAATACCAAGAACACCCTCTCTCCTTCCCTCCGAGCTTTTCCTCACTTCTTCTTGGTATGAAATGTGGTGCTGAGGAAACTAGAGGGGCTAAAGTGCTGGCAGGGAGCCAGGCAGCTGCCCGGAGCATCCCCTGAAGCAGGGTGCAGCCACACGCCCACCATCATCCCACTCCCTTCCCTCACCAAGCTGGACCTCGGCTGGCCTCACGCTTCACCTCTTTTTTTGTTATTATTTTGGAGGGGTTTAAAGGCTGAAGCCAGCATCTTTCCTTCTGCCCCGGGAACCTGCTGAAGGTGCTGGCGCAGGCCCTGTGCAGGGCGATGGCTCGAGGAAGGCTGAATATTTGGGTGATGGGAATAACAGGGGGGGTTGCTAGCTGTGGATACGGTTACGAAAGCTTTTCTTTCACAGCAAAGATTAACGGGATCAGAAACCATTTCCTTGCTGGCTGTGGTATGAAACAATTAAAGGGATTAGTTGAGGGCTTTACCATCCTCTGGCACATCAGGTTTTGGTTTCTGCCAGAGGCAAAATACCCGATTCGATGTACTCCCAACCCAGAGGGCTGTACGGTGGGAATCATATTTTACAGCCTTTTTCCCAACAGCTGAAAACGCTCTGGCCGTAACCAGCCTCCATATGTTGCTCCAAGACACAGCTAAGCCTGCTCTCCCCAGGTATGGATGGATGTCACCCCTCCACGTCCCTCTGGAACTGCCCCAAAGACAAGGGCCACCGGCAGGGAAGGGCTCAGAGACCGTGACTGGGGACTGAGGAAGGTTGGAGAAACACCCTGGGGTGACTTCCTCATCAGCAACTCCCTCTCCACATCGATCAAATCTCCTGTTACTTGTGAGGAGGATTTTTGAACACCAATTCCTGGCATGTTGGACAGTTCATCTCCTTCTAAGTCTGTTCCCAAGTGACTGATGAAAAGGAAGAATGAGAAAAGCCCTCGATCCAGTGAAATGAAATGATGAGATTTGAAATACACGTACCAGATGGCCTCTCCAAAGCTCACTGAGCAGAGGTGGGGAATGCCAGCTTTCCAACAGGAACGGCACCATCACCTCCGCCACCCTCCCCGCCCTTATGAAGTTCTTGCCTTATTTATTTGCTTGAGATCAGAAAAGCCGGGGGAAGCCGCCTGGCAGAAAGACCAACCTTTTGCCAAGCATTTTGAAGTTCGAGCATAAATTGCCTTTCACAGGCAGGGGTGTGGGGAGGAGAGGTAGAGGGAAGGTCATTTCTGCTTGAGGAAACCCCCACCAAAGGCTTTGGAGAACTGAAGGGCCTTTTTCATGATGCAGGCAGCTTGTGGAGGGCAATGTGCTGGATGGGTTTGGAGAAAGGGTGGTGGGAAGGATGGATGAGAGGTGCCTGCGTGGTTATGGCACCCGCTCTGCTAGTGCCAGCGCAATACAGGCTGCAAGATGCCTTAATAACAACTAAACTTCAAAATCAGTAAGAAGTTACAAGGTGCTCTCCCCAACAACCTCTCCAGGGCAGCAGAGATCTCCCGCGGACTTTCGAGCGGTGCAGAGTTCCTCAGCTTATAGACACTCATTACTCCTGTTAACGCCCTTCTTTAAGGCATCCACAAAATCAATTCCACTTCCTCCTCCTGCCCAAGGGATGCTGCAGCTTCAGGGCAGTGTCCCAGTCTGCATGTGCTCTCACACTGCTGGGAGCAAACACGAGGCCACAGCAGAGGCAGCAAGATCCCGCAGGGGCTGGTGCTTGTGGGAAACAACGATCCCAGACCTGGGAGAAAAAAACCCTTATAAAAACCTTCACCAGTGCCACAGGGCTCTCCAGGCAATCCCTTGGCACAGAGCAGCTCTGGGCAGTGTTAGTGCGTCCTTGCAGTGGCTTCTCCCCGTGCCATCCTAAAAACCCCAAGCTCTGAGGAAACGCACAAGCCACGCTCATGCACTGAGGGGCCACGGAGAAAATCCAGGTATGCCGGTGCTTGCCGTCAAGCTCAAAGAGCAGACTGCACCGCTGCGGAGCCGCTGCTCCCCGGGGCTCGGCTTTCCACCAGCC
>NW_010400817.1:7226-7501 GCF_000710305.1 Buceros rhinoceros silvestris | reverse complement strand
CGGTTTCCCCCCAGCCGGTACGGTAAGATGTTGTACCTTGTTTATGTTTCTATGGTATTACCCTGCCTGCTGGCTCCCATCCTACAGCCCCCACCAGCTCAGTCTCGGCAAGGTTAATTTCTAACATGAAAAACGGCCTCCCAAGAGCAATTGCGGTTGATTTAAAATAATAAAAATTGAAATCTCAGATTTGATGACTAATCCCGGGAGACCAGCTTAAATTAGTGCTAACCAATCGGCCGCAAAAGACCAGAGGAAACTTCCTGCTGGACCTC
>NW_010400817.1:0-7056 GCF_000710305.1 Buceros rhinoceros silvestris | reverse complement strand
CTCCCTGGCTCCATTTTCCATCCCCAGATCCTTCCAGCCTGCAAACATATACAGCGTTGCCTCGGCAACTCGGAGACGAGATATATGTACATGAAAAAATGAGACAACCTCTTTCCTCAGTGATTGCCTGAAAGGTGGAAAATGTAAAACTATTCTAGTCTTGAAGAAATCTCAGCTTGCACCAGACAATCACACCCCAACCTGCCTCTAAATGTGCCTCCTCAAGCTCCCACGTGAACAGAAATAACCCTCCTCTCCCAGGCATCCATCCCCAGACGTACCTGCTCCCTCATCCCAAGGGAGGATGCTCAGGACATGCAGACTCACCAAAACACACGCTTTGATCAAAGGAGTTTTCTCTCTTGCACACACAAACCAACTTATTCCTGGAGCCTGGGTTCATCTGCAAACCCCAGTTTAGAAATAAGCACATTTTCAGGCCAGGCTGGACCAGCTGGACTCTACGCAGCAGGAGCACAGGGACGTGCATAGAGATCTCCCGTGGGCTGCTGCAGCCATCGCCACCAGTGCCGTCCGCCTGTGCAACCCCTCTCTCAAGCAGCATCCGCACTCTCCCTGGTTCTTCCCCCTCAGCCTCATGCCGGATGACTCCTGATGCTGCAAGTTTCGTCTGCATAATCAGCATTTTTTCCTCTCCAACCCCATACCCTGAGGACCTGCCTGACCTGCAAGCAATTAAAACACTGGGTCTCAGGAACTCCCCGTGATGTCTTGGCTGCAAAAGGACACGATGAAAAGACCAATTCCCCTCGCTCCTTCTCGGCACCAGTCTCTGCTTCCCTGCAAGCTTTGTTGTGGACTGTGGCTATCGGAGCGCTCCTTCCTCAGACGTTTCCCATCTGGAGTCAATCGCTTCACGGGTCCCCTCAACGGGCAGGAATCCTGGTGTGTGCCTGTGTATCAGGAGGAGGGGAAACATTTTCCTGCTGCAAGTGAGAAGTAGGATGGACTGGCCAGGGACATAGATTCAGGGGCTGCTGTCAGGATGGAGCAATAAAGAGAAAACTCCCCTCACTACTCTACTACAGCAGAGCACGGATCGAGCTGGAGGCTCTTGGGGAGGCGCTCCTTCAGCTCTGATGTTAAGTCCTGCTCTAAGAAGCCTAAATTCTGGCTTCCTCAAAAGCAGTGCAGGCTTTGCCACAGGTCACAGCGGAGCCAAGAACTCACCCCTTGCTTCCAGTGCCACCACCATCTTTTACAATAAAGATCCTCTCCTGATATTTGCCCCATCAAACAAAGGATGTGCCTGTTAAAACCCTCCGCCCCCATGCCAGGGGCAGAATCAGATCCATTCCCCGGCTCTCCATCACTGCACCACCCGATATTAACCGACCTCATCTCACATCGGGATTGTCATCTGCAAAACCAGGACGGCAGCGTTACCACCCGCTGCTGAGACGGCAGGGAAACCTCCTTCGGGGGTGACTTTGAAATGCAAAACTGGGATAGCGGAGGATGGCACATCATTACTCATAAAGACAGGGAGAAATATGCTCTGCCAAAGTGTGGGGAAAAAAATCTATATCCAAATAGAAACTCTCTCAAATTTGCAATTCCCTGCACGCTCAGGAACCTGAGCATGCGTGAGGGGATGGCTGTGGAGGTAAGCTGAATTCCACCATTAAAATGGGCCAGTGCTGGGTGCAGAGAAGCTGAAGTGAACAGAAGAGGGTGGGAAGGTGTGATCTGATCTGCTTCTTAAAGCACTAACAGTTCCACTGAAAGCCTCACAGACTGTAGTGCACAGGGTAGAGCAGGATTAAGGTGATATATAACTCTCAGAGAAGAAAAATGATGCCCCTTCCCATGCTGGTAGGGTGTTATCTTTCAAGCCAAAGAAAGATAAAACAACTGTCTTCGAGCATCAACACCCTTCATCCAGAAGGGCTGGTTTTAACCTGTTTTACAGGGATCGCGTTTTCCACAGGGGCAGCGTGGCCACCGTTGGGCTGGAATGATGCTGCAGCGGCATCACCATGCAGGACCACGCTGCAGGAGGGGGTGGGTATTATCCCGTTAAAACGATGAGCAGTTATCGCTAATGACCTCTCTGGAAAGGTGATTAAACACTGTATTGAAACACGGCCTGTGAGGCCAGTCTCGAAGTAGCAGAGATGAGGGCGAGGCCTGAGCCAGGGGCAGAGCATCTTCCACATTAGAAACCAACCTGGGGAATGAGTGGAGCGGGGATGCAGGGCTAGAGACACGCTGGATCCACCCCCAGCCCTGCTAGTCCCCTTCCCCCTCCGCGTTTTTCCACCACAAGATCTGTTCCAGCTCTGAAAAAGCCTTTTCCCTTTAAAGACAAAGGCTTGAGATCCAAACCACACACCCTGCCCCAAAGCAAGGGGGTTGCTTCCCCCGAAGAGGCCGAATGCCAAACTGCAGATGGATGAGCCGCGTTGCTAAAGCAGCCGCTGTTTCCTCCCCAGCAGCACTGGTGAAGGGCAGAGGTACCACCCCGACCTTCCGATCGATGGGTGTGAACACCGATCCAGCACCGAGGTAAAACACAGGTGGAATTTTAGGCAGTTGGGATGCATTTCCTTAAACTGGAATTTAGGCAGGAGTCCAAGACCAACACCCCTGCCTCCCCTCTCGCAAATAGTGCCGAGGGCTCTTTAACCACCACGAGTGGTCTAGGCCCGGGTTAATCTCTTATCCATAAGTTATTCAGTATTTCCTTTTAAAGACAAAATAGTTGGAATACCTCTCTTTCTCTCCTCAAATTGCAGTTGTGGCAGCTACAAAAAACCCGGCGGCAGCCTCTGCACTATTTCCATATGCGGCACCGACACTGGGAAGTGTCCGTTTCATGGGAGTCCCACCTCTCGGATTTTTATGGGAACTCCAGCGATCGGAAGTTCATAGTGGTGCTGATACCGGCAGAGGTAAAAGCAGCCTCCTTGTTACCGTCAGAGCTTGGCGGAGCCGGGAAAAAGGCTCCGCAGACAGATGGTCACATCTCAGTGTATCCTGGGGAGGTTTCTGGGGTAGGTGCATCTCCTGGTCCTTCCACCGAGGTGACATCAGAGGGATGATGTCCAAGGGGGGTCCCCCCAAGAGGCATGAGCTGATCCTGCTGTCCCAAGCCTGAGAGCTAGTCTCAAGGCAGCTGCAGTGATCTGATGTTGCACCGAAGCAGGTGGGGTTGGGCTGGGATGACCACGAAGGGAATCCTTTGCTGAGGCTCCAGGACGCAGCCTAAAACCGTGGCTCTTTTTGGCTCCCAAAGGGTCACGTTTTCCCAAGTGCCAAAGAGCCTTTAACGCTAACGGGATTTAGGGCTTAGTTTCTCAAGCAATTTGGAAACACTTCCCAGGAATGATTCTCACATATCACTGCAAGGCTTTGGGCTTGGACTGGTGTGGATTTCAGGACGACCACTGACCATCTCCTCCTCCTCTCCTGAATTATTTCACATGGATGCTTGCAGGTAACAGCGAGTGGATCTTTGCTCCGATGGTCCCAGTGCTGCAGGGCCCCCCTCTTCGATACGAGCTGCTAACGGCTACTGTAATGTTAGAGCTGCTACCGAGGAGCTGGAAAGGCCATTGCCAGGAGAAGCTTTCCATCCCTCCAGAGCATGGCCATCAGCCGCATTTTTGGAATAGCTCAAGCAATCGGGATTCCAGAGATAGATCATTAGGAGGGGAAACAGACGACATGGGGTTTGACGTCCTGCGCTGCGCTCAGTGCTATAAAACCTATATATATCCATACATGTGCATACGTACATATATATATGTACACACACACACCACGGAGGAGATTCCATGTGCCTGGAAAAAAGTGCTCAGTAAGCCCAGCTCCCCTTTAAACACTTGGTAAAAACGTCAGGCGCGAGGTTAGGTAAATCAGCGCAGATAAGGCTTCACACAAAATCCTGAGTGGCTTTTTTCTCCCCCAAAAAGGAGATGGGTTTTCTGGTCTTTCTAACCTCATTGTTGCGAAGAAGAAAAAAAACCATGCAGCAGATAAAAACAGCGAGTACTCTGAAACGAGCCTCCACGATCCTCTGCTTAATCCCTGCGCTGCCAGACTACAAGTGGTGCATGGCAGAGGTACGTTGGCATCAGCTTCCCCCTATGGAGCTCAGCTTAGCTGGAACGGGACCAGCAAGGCCAGGCTTAAGGCATTGCAGAAGAAAACTCCTGGTAAGGTAACAGGGATGTTTGAATGCTGATGGTTTTGGAGCGGCTCACAAAATGAAGTCACATACTGAGCTTTAAGCCTCTGCTCCATGGTGAGAAGCCGATGCAACTGGCATATCACTTCTCCCTCTCCATCCTGCTCTGGTCTCCTGGGACCTTTTCTTCCCCCAACTTCATCTTTTCTCAGGTTTTACTTCTGATCACAGTTACCAAGCTGGGACCCCAAAGACCTCAAAGAGAAAGTTTCAAAGGTTCCTAGAAGAAGCAACAACTCAAATCATGGCCAAAATCTCTGCCCTTGTGAGCCCTGCCTCTCCAGCTAGCAGATACGCCCAGGAAAAGGGATGTAGAACCCCAGCATTCGCACCAAAAACACGCACAAGCAGGCATTTTCCCTACCCTGTTTTCACATTTCTTGACAGGAATGGCAGCAGCTGCAGTGAAAATGGAAAGGAACGGCCTGGCCTGGAGTTCTTTGATATGCTGGTACACTCTCCTAAACAGCCGTTTGTGTTTGCATCGAGGATCTGGGTCACTTCGGAGTCTGTCAAGAAATATATTTTGGTTTTGTGAAAAACGTTAGTGAAAGAAAAAACGTTTCCTTTGATATTTCTCTTTAAAAGGTTTCAGGCTTCCTTTGAAAAGAATATGCCAGAACCTTCCAAGAGGAGAAATATCCAGTTTGAACATTTCTAACAGAAAACTAGTTGAAAATATTTTTTCCCCCCTAGGATCCCTCTCATCTTGTCTCCCCCCTCCCTCTGCTCGAACAGCAAATTACTTCCATTTCCAGATTAGCAAGTACTCAATCCAGATTAATTCCTTCACTCCTGCCAGGTGCAGCTTTGGATTCCCCGCAGAAGCCAGTGGATCCAGCAGAGGGTCCCACAGGTCACTGAAGACATTCCACCGCCCTAATCCAGCGCTGAGCATTTATTGGCACCAAAGGTACCCGCAGCTTTACCAAGCCTCCTCCCTCTTTTCTAGTCTGGTAAAGAGACAGATAGTTAGAAATCGATGATGGCACGTCCCAGGATGGGGTCAGGATTCCTACTCTGATGATGCACGTGCTTCTGAGCAAGGGTTAACGTGGGGCTGGCAGGGACACTTATTTTAGGTAGTCAGGCAGGGAGATGCTAACTCACAGCAGTCTAAATTCAGCTGAAACGCAGCAGTTGCTCAAGTCAGGAGGTGGGGTAGGGAATACCTGCTCCAGCTCCCCCCTTGCCTCACTCCAGCCAACCAAGCTTATTCAGATGGCTTGGCCTTGCACACTCCAGGCAGATAATAACCTGACCTGGAGGCTGCTCTGTGCACGATCTCCTTCCAGCTGGCTGTTTGAGCTTTCCCAGTCCTGCCTTGTTTTAGCCATTATTGCTGCTGTCGGTCTGCAACAACAGCATTGTGTGGAAGAGCTTCTTCAACCAGGATTATGCCTCAGCAGAACTTGGATGCTTTAGACCAAAGCAGGGTCTGGCCCAATGTGCCTCCTTCCAGGAGGCTCGAGCAGCCGAGTGGAGAGGACAGAGATAAAAAGCAGGGGGTGAGACTGGGGGACAGGGGCTGCTCCTCGGCCGTGTCACCTCCGCGTCCCTACTGGGACATGGGGAGCCCTCCCTGGAAAGGGCTTCGGGCTCCCAGATGAATGGCACTATTGAGACGCCTGTTACTAAACATATCTCCGGCTCCAAATCACTACACAAATGATTTTTTTTGGATGCCTCGAGTCACCAGTAAAAGTTTCCCTTGTTTTCATCTTCCCAGCAGCTCCCAGCCACAGCAGAATGCTCTCCTCCTACCAGGCTAGCCAGAAAAACAGGAAAGGCCAGAAAAATGGCCCAAAAAATGGGTGTTGCACCGCTCACAGCCATCCTCCGCCAGCTCTCCTACTGGCAAATGGTGGGTATTTGGGGACTGAAAAGGCGAAATAAAGGCAGGGGCAGGCGGGACTTGTCAGCTCGGGTACACCTATGGGCCATTTTTTCCCCGAAGCACTTTCAGAGATCCGCAAATAGTGCACCGCGCCGCGAGTTCACGCTGCTTTTGCAGATTGTTCCAAAAGGAAACAACTTTGAGGGAGTAAAAATAGTCCCCTTGGACTCTTGCAGACAACCTAGGCGCAGGTTTGGTTTCCCTCACGCCTGTGATTTTCTGCTTCAAAGTAAATTGCCACTTCTAAATTTTCACCTTTTAAATTTAGTTGAAAGAACGAGAATGGAAATGGAAAAAAAAATCCCAACAGACCAAAGCTAGTCTTGATTCGATAAGAAACTCTTCAGGTTTTTTTACTAGCTGAGAAAAATCAACAGAATTGTTTGGAGTGAGCCACAAGCACTTTCTTAATTATTAAGCTTTTCGGAACTGCTCATAAACCACAGAAACCATTATCCGCACAGGTCAGGCTTTGTACCCCCGACCTGGGAAACCTGGCAGAAGGCAGAATTTAAGGCTTCCTGAAAATTAGGTCAAGCCAAGCTTTTCAGATGGTCCTCACAGTCACCGGGCACTTGGGAACAAAGCCTTAACCTCAGCCTAGAGAGCTGCAGGTGCCACCAGGGGGTTGGTCTGGAACTCCCTCGCAGGAGGGCTTGATGCTTCATGAGATGACAGCGTTAGCTCCAGTTTATAAGGCGGTTTTTAAGCTGTTTTCATATCAAGTTTGTAGGCAGAACAGATGGGCTGGGGACCGAGGTTCGGTCATCCCCGCTACGTGTGATTTGGACGCAGGCGAAGCGACCGCTCGCCCTGCGCGTCCAAGCTCGGGGTGTGGGAATTGGCAGCGGCGCCGATCGAGGAGGGAAATCTGGGCGGACCCCGCGCTGCAAAGGTGGACGGGCAGCCGCGGCGGGGCTGACATCACCCCTGCTTACGTGGGCTG
>NW_010400816.1:3142-3363 GCF_000710305.1 Buceros rhinoceros silvestris | reverse complement strand
AAGAACCTCGTTATTTGGGGGTGGAGAGTTCGCTGCGGCTTGAACGGCCACAGACCCGCTGGGCTCTGGGGAGCTCTTGGGCAGGTAACGCTGAGCGGGGTCACACAGGGCAAGGAGACGAGAGATGAGCAACTCTTCTCGCCCTGCGCCGGCTTCTCCTCACTCACTCCAGAGAGCCCCCAGCCCTGCGCCACGATCCGCCCCACGGCCGACCCCAACCC
>NW_010400816.1:0-2450 GCF_000710305.1 Buceros rhinoceros silvestris | reverse complement strand
GCCTTTTCCCCGGGCACAGAGAGGCTCGTCTCCGCTCCCCCTCTGGATGCAGCACAACCTCCTGAACGCACTGGTCACCCCCTCAGTGAACCCACCCTCGGTTCTAACGCTGCCCCAGCACTGCTCTGCGTTGGCTCCCCGATCACGAAGTTAACCCCAACGGCGCCCTCTGGGCACCTCCCGAGTTGCTTATGCCCTGCTGCGCCCGCCCTCCAGCAGACATGCCCTCCAGCTGGTTCAAATAGCCCTTGAAGACCAGGACCTGCAAACAGGAGGCATCTTCTCGCTGTCCGCAGGTGGCCCCATGCACTCGTTCCTCCTGGTCAGGCAGCCTCCAGCAGACACCCACTGCAGTGACACCCTCCCAGTCCTCTCCCTAACCCTGGCCCACAAGCTCCCAGCTGGCTCATCACCCATCCCAGGCAGAGCTCCGTGCACTCCTGCCGCTCTCCCACATAAAGGGGTCCCCGAGCCCCAGCGGTGTCCCAGGCCGGAGGATGCTGCTGTGTGTGCCCGTCTCCGTGCCTTGTCCGTACCCTGGGAACGGGAACGCTGCTGTGCGCAGCCCCACACCAGCAGCTGTGTCACAGCCTCTCCAGCGAGGACCAGCGACTTGATCAGCGCATCTGGAGTGCACAAGGTGAGCCCCTGAACGCCCCCATGACCCTCAGTGCCCTCCCCATGCTCCTTGAGGAGCGGGCAGTGAGGTGGGGACAGCACTCCGTAACACCCCCCACCGGCAGGACAAAACCTGGCAGTATTTGGGGGTTAAGGGCGTGTCTGGGAGGTCTTGCAGCCCCTCTGTGACATGATCTGGGGTCACAGCGAGACGTTCCTTGTCAGGATGATGCTGGAGGCCCTTTGGTGAGGTCAAAGAAGGAGGTGGAGATCATAGAGGATCCTGCTACAGAAGGAGGCTGGACAAAGATGGAGGACCTGAGGCCAGAAGCATTTCCAACTCTCGAGAATCTTGGCCCTGGTGGTGAGGCCTGCAGAAATTGTTTTCTGGATGTTGTCGACAACATTAGCAATGAAAGTAGCTGTGGAAACACAGCGGGAGGACTGGGCAGGGCTGGTGGTTGCCACAAGAGCCCTGTCTGACCATCCCTCCCTGGCTCGGGGATCAGTTTGGCAGCCAGGACTCCGGGGTCCTCTTCCTGAGGACCTTCCGCTGTCCCCACCTTGCTGCCCCCTCCCCAGCTCAAAGGCCCTGGCACCAGAGGTTGCTGCTTGCTGTGCAGAGGGGACTGTCCCCCTGGAGCTGCCAGCCAGGGTGGCCGTGCGGCGTCGATGAGCACAGAGAGGGCTGACAGTGGGCCCTGCAGGGCAGATCCATGGGGGTCCTCCGAGCCCTCTGTGGACACCACTCCGCCCTTTAACTGGTGTGGACACCTATTCACATCACATCGCATCTAGGGCTGCCCCTGTGTTTAATTTAGTTTAATTTCATTTAGTCTCAGTCACCGTCTCCTGGGGGAAGGGTGTGCTGCGGAGCTGTGAGCTTGCTGCCTTGGAGCATGACGCGTCTTTCACTTCCTCTCCAGAGATCCTGACCGTCTGGGATAGCGTGTCTGACTGCGTTAGACAGCACTGGGCACAAGACAGGGTGGGTCTTGCATCCTCTTCCTCACCTGGTGACAGCCCGAGAGCTTGACTTGTTCAGACATGCTGCACCCCCGAGTGCCATCGCTTCCTCACCCTGAAAGCAGGAACAGTTGCCCGGCAGGACACGGCTGTCCGCAGACGTGGCGCAGACCAGCTTCTCTGGCACCTGCGGTAAAAACGAAAGTCCAGAGGAAGCAGAAGAAAGTGTCAAGCACTTTCTGGTCTTCTCTCATCTCCACTGCCAGAGTAGGAAGACCACACCCTGGTCCCTCTTGAAGGGTTTGTCCCTGTTGGAAACCCCTCCCGTTACATCTAGGGAGGGATGTTGGCTCTGCTGTCACCGTTCCCAAAAGCTTTGCTGAGCAGAGCAGAGAAAGAGCAAAACCGCCCCGGAGCATGCGCCGTATCTCCAAAGCTCCCGCTGTGCCACCTCGGCCTTTGTAGGCTCCGGGTGGGCGACGCACAAGTCAGCATCCCCGTGCTCTGACAACTCATTGGACACTTACAGTTGTCCCTTCGCACTGTTCTCAGGGTGTCCAACTACTTGGAATCGCGACATTCTGTGTTCTTAAAGACTACACGTGCACTGCGAACAGCGAGCTTTCGGTGGTCCGGAGACCCGTGTTTCAAATGTCCAACGTCGTTGCCGATGAATACAACCTCAGGCACTCTGAAGAAGATGTTCCTGGTAAGAAGACAGGGTGACCCCTTTGCCTGCCCTTTGCACCCCCCCTGAGGTGTGTGCCAGCCACTCTTAAGACATGACCGAATGCCTAAAGATGTCCTGGGACCAACCTCAGCTTGTTCAAGGCCACCAAGCGCAATTCTCAGAAAGTCCCATGGCG
>NW_010400815.1:0-17412 GCF_000710305.1 Buceros rhinoceros silvestris | reverse complement strand
ACAAGGAAGTCTAGCCCAAACCGGGACATGACTCAACAAATGTTTTACTTTCTGTAAGTACATTACAATTGTGCTAATGAGTAAAAAGCTATCTGGCTATCCGGAATTGCATGGACTTCTCTAGGGCAGCCCATCATGCTTTAAGACATTCTTACTTGCAAGGTGCTAATTAAAAAAGGTAACAGAATTTGATAGCAAATGTAGGCTGATGTCCACCTATTTTCAAAAACAGGGAAAAGCAAGGATGAAGTAATAAAGGCATTTTTGAAGATGGATTGTTTTGGACGTTTTATGTCCAAAGACAGGATGACATGTTTATAGGATGTGTACGTTAAGATATATGTATAACCATACAGGCATTAGATTTTCAGATGCCAAAGATCCATAAGTATTTAGCCATTTTATGTTTATTTACTAAGGGGAAAAATAAATCTTATGCGCTACCTGAAAAAAGCCATCCTCATGCTGATTAACAGATTGGTGATTCATTAGGAAAAGATTCTGTAGAATCTGTGAACACTTCTGGAAGACATGAGGTATAACCTCATCGTATTCAGGAATTTGGGCTCAGTGATGGATAGCTGAATGAAGCAGAAATAATCTCTGATAAACAATATAAATTAGATTATATATTTGCATTTTGTGGTAATAAACCTTTCCTGTATAGGGGTTATGTGGCAGCAGCTTTGTCATTTGTTCTAGTTTTGAAGCATTATTATTATTTCTGAGGTTCTTGTCCCAGCTTGTACATACGAAACAAGAAAGTCCTGACAGTCAAAGCCACGGTTTAGCATGGAGATGCATGACATTGGCTTACTTCAGGATCAGCCTGAGACTGGAAGTGAGTGAAGAAGTGTTTGTGAAAAAGAAATTGAAATATTTGATTGTTTTTAAAACTCATAAACCCGTTGGCACTGTGAATTTACCCAATAAAGTAGGTAGAAATTAAATAATACTGGTTGGGTAAAGAAGAGACATCTGGAATTTGAAGAACATTTGAGAGTATGACAGAAGTTTTCCCAAATCTTGAAAGCGTATTTCAGGTTCACTTTGTTGAACAAATTGACTTCTCACAAGTTCCTCTTTGCCTCATGTTGGGAAGGAAGTACCAGTTATCTCATGTAAAAGAAGAGTGATGAATTGGATAGCAAACCATTGTCATCTGACATATATCAAAAATAAAAGTTGTGCATTTTTAACAGCCATAAAATTGATGCACACATGAATGTACAATTACAAATGCACTGGTATATCCATCAGATCCCAAGGACTGCTTTAGTTTTCTTTAACCACATTTAGCACCTCTCAGACGATACTTGAGAGCAGGATATTTCTCAAAATAAGTAAGGCTTACTGAATTTTAATATAGCCTTAAAGAAACACCCCCACAGATGCTCTTCATAATGTCACTTTTAAAATAAAAGAACGTGTTCTTTTGCACTGCAACCAGCTGGCTTCTACAAATAGTGTACAATTTTAAAAGATAAAGCCCTTTTACCAGCTCTTGCATTTAGAGGTGTAATTTGAATACCCAGGAAATCAATATCTGCTTTGCTACATGATTACAACCAAATAATTGAAATATCAGAAGGGCAGTGAGCTATAGAGCCTTTGTACTGAGGAAATAAGACATTCTAATGACAATGCTTTCAGCACAAACAGAGGTCTTAATGTAATTATGTGCGACTTTTGAAAGTACTGGTTTTAGCACTCTGCAAAGAACAAAGGTGTGTAAAAAATGAGAACCTGAAAACACCAGCAGCACTTTTGTGTCATCAGTTTTTAAACAGGACTCCCCATTGCTCCCTACAGTACTGATTGCAGACAAGCCACAGAAACTCCATTCAGGGAGAAATATTATGCAAATCCAAGCCAAAGTGACAAGATTGATTTTGGACAAATCTGAAGGCTGGAAACAAGCTGCTACTTGCAAGCTAGTAACAGTGCTTTATGGACCCTGGTTCCTCTGAAAATATAAAAAGAGAGGATCCGTATAAGGGAAATACTTAATCCATGTTTTCACTTGTAAAGAAAAAAGGATTCTCCCTTATGATATAAAATCAGGAGAACCTGTAGGTGAAGAACAAGTCAAGGTTAATATAAATTATGTATCTGCTACTCAGTTGCAAGGCAGAGCAAAGGAATAAAACAGGCTTTCTTATCAAAGAATGACTGCAATATTATTTCAAAGGTATTCACTGTGATCGTAGGATAAGAGTTTTAAAACTGGAGTAAGCACAAAGGTTGAGCAGATTACTTAATGAAGAGCTTGCCTTTCATCCCTAGCAGTAAAATTTAAATACATCTTTCAGTCCTAACTAAAATAAGTGGCCTCATCGCTGGCCCTCATGGACAGTTACAGACATTACATAACTACTGTATGTAATTTGACACAATTTAGTACAACCAACAGCTGTTTTGTCAGTAAAACACCAAGCTTCAGCTACCACGAAGGCTGAAATATCTTTTTTCCCAGAAGAGCAACTTTCAAAAGTGTGCTTTTGTTTTTACTGAGGAGTCTGTAATAATCCTCACTTTTTTCCACTGCAACCCCCATTCCAGGTATGATTCCTTATCTCAAACTTATCTCAAATGCATTGTACATCACTCGCTTTATTATTTTTTCCTCTCTCACTTTCTGTTGTTCAAGTAAACTCTCCTTATCTTAACCCACAGGGCCTTACTTTTACCTTTTTTTTAATTCCCCCCCTCAGAGGGGGAGGGAAGGGACCGAGCAGCCACATGCTGCTTGACTGCTAGCTGGGTTCAAACCACAACTATCCACCTCTGTTTACTTGTAAGCTGTACCTTTTCTGTTAGCTGATAAGATTTTAGGCTTTTTTTGCCCCTAAATTCAATGTGGTTTGCTTGCAGCTATTTTCAAGCAGACAATTCAGAAGGGGGGCGAAAATGCTGAAACATTATCCATTCTTAACAATATGATAACCCAGATCACTGTTGTAGTGCACCAAGATACATTATTTTTAAAAAATAATAACTTAAAAAGCATTTTGTGTGAGTGATGGTCTCCTGTACTCAGCCCTATTTTGACAATACAGAAATAATGTTTACAATTACTTGGAAGCTGATTACTTCTCTGAAAAATAAACATGTGCGTTTAGACAGGTATTTTCACTCACTTCTGTCCACAAAAGCTTTCATTTACAAAAAATAATACAAAATCCCATTACTCAACAATACTTGAATAATAGCAAAGTGTGAGCTGTTTTTTCTCAGGGCAGGTTGGAGGGACCTAAGGGAAAAACAAAGAACCCAGGAACTGGATTATGACTTGACATGGTACTTAAATTCACCCTTCTAATAAGCCTAAAATACCACATCAAGGAGAATTTCAAAGACTGCCTTTTTACAAAGTCTGTACAGAAGTGTCTTTTTCTCAGTCTCAAAAGCTTTCAAGGGCAGAAAGGCCAAGACATGAACACTGTCTTGTCTGCAGAATTCTCATCAAACATAGCATTTAAGCATGGAGTTTACTATGCCATGTTTTACAAAAGAGATTCAGACACTTACTGGTTTAGGTTTATTTAATTAATAATTTATTCAATCCCAAGTATTTATTATGAAATCTTTTTGTCAGAAGGAAAACCCGCTTGAACACACTGATCATCAGTTTAATATCTGTGTACTGTGAAAAACACATTGTTGTTTATGACTATGCACTCATTATTTTTCAAAAAGACATGTTGCTTCGTTAACCTTAAGGAAGAGGCTGTACTGCCAACACCAGTTGTTACCTACAGTCCTGGAGTGTCCTGATCTTTAAAAACATTACTGAAGGAAAAACTATATGACAGTATTAAAATAAACCCGACATCTACCTCTTCAACATAATAAAAGGAAAATAGAAAAGGCCATAGTAAGAAATATCTCATGATAGTGTGACATAGATTTAATTAGGGTAATTTTTCAATAATGTTTGCACGCTGGCCTGAGGCTATTATATGCCCCTGATTCTTCAAATATTTAAATTCAGTGTTGCTCATTTCCTATAGACAAAGCATCCCTACAATAAATAAGCAACAAATTCAGCAATGTCCTCATCTTTTTTTCCTACACATGAAAGGAGAAGGGTTGGGTTCCCAAGCTCAGTGGAGCAGAAGCCTTTCTTTGTTCTGCTCAAGGAGAAGTTGTTGCAGGAGTGGAGCTCAGAGTTGTGATCCAACCATGTTTTAATGCTAAAACAGGAAGCAGGTCTTGGAAGTCTGGACATCTATTCATTTTTAGACGCAGTTATTGCATCTTTTGAATTAAAAGAATTTTTTTTTTTTTGAGGATGCTTATGGAATTGTAACACTGCCTATGACTTTAAAAAAGGAAATATGATAAATTTTTTTTATTAAATCCTCATTCACTGAGCTGGGAAGAGATGTGGAGATGTGTTCCAGCAAGATGCATTATGTCCATATGTCAAGACAGTCTGGGTTCTTTAGTTGTGTTTATTAAAATAATCATTAGGTTTGGGGGTTCTAGGGCCAACTATTCTTTGTTGATATAAATATGTTAATTTCGTCAGACAGTTTTAACTATAAATATTGCATACTTTTCCAAACACAGTTATAATATTTATAACTACTATATATAATAAATGTAAATATACAGTTATAATGTTGTGTTTATTGCCTGCACCCAGCCTTCTCTACTTAAAAAAAAAAAAGGTGTGTGTGTGGGGGGGTGTGAAATGGAAAGAGAGAGCACAACTTTTCAGTTGAAATTTGTTTTTCTGGCTGTGAATATAAAAACAAAAATAAAGAAAAAATATCTTAGATAAATGAAAATAATTCAGTTAGGTGATTTTGAAGCTTGCTTGGGTTTTAGTATTTAAAAAAATAGTATTACTCAAGCATAATAAAGTAAGTTTAAAAAAGAAATCATAGGTTCAAAATTTCAGACCCAAAAGAAGTAAGATCAGAAGAAGGTTCAGTCAGAAGTTCCATGACCGAATAGGTTTTGCAAAAATTTTGGAATCTTCTTTAGTAGAATGTAGAGAAGAATTTTTTTATCAAGACGCCATTAAAAGGAGGATCAGTATCTGCTATCAAGAATCCCTACAGCTAACTCACATTCAAAAATGGGAATGCAAAACATAAGATTGTCTTAGCTGGATAAAATGTAAAGGACGTGAAAACCTCCAGTATCATCTTGTTTTTCAGGATATAATAAAAAAGGAATATTTTCTTTTTATTTTTACTTGAAAAAAATTAAGACTTCTGACACCAGTAGCAAAATTCGTACACTTTAAGAGACAAGTTTTCCTCTGATGTGTTTTAAACAATTATGTCAGTAATTTTCCCTGTAATATTCTTAAGGAAGTAAATATTCTTGTATTTGAATGTTGTATTTAGTGGAATTTAATTTAATCTGAACCCAGCATTCAGAACAGATTTTATTTCACTTGGATAATGTCTGGCAAAGAAGCTGACTCCAGTGGAGAATGTCAAACCTGTTGGAGGCTACTTTGTTTTGTAAAGCACCTGCAGAAAAGGAGAGTTAATTCTCAGCTCACCAGAACTCATCTATACTTAGTTTCGTAAACACAAGCTTCATGTGGCCAAATGCTGATGATAAAGACATTTCCCAGAGGAAAAGTAAAGGGTATAGACAATGTGCCAATAAAACTGCAAAAGAGTGAAAAAAAGCTGAGAGACTTTGACAGAGAGGCTTTTAGATCTATTTCTGTAAAGTCTATACAATGTTCTTTTAGAAACGTGCATCACAAGAATTAAGTATTGTTTTGTGTCCATTACTAGACATAAGAGAAATGCACACACTTTATTTTTTTTAAACAAGCAATTAAAAATGTTCATCTTTTTTCATTGTAATTTGAGGGGCTATAGTGCCCGAAAATCTGTTATGATTCAGAAAATGATCAATACTAGCAGCAATGTGAGTCTCATAGTTGTGTCTTTGGATACAAATCAGTCTCCATATAAGAGAAAGAGTCAAGCCAATTCTCCTCTCTAGCAGTGGAATAAATATATAAATAAGATAAAAGCATTGTAAAAAATAAATTCAGTCCAGCAAGCACGCAACTGATTATTAAAGTACTAGAGCAACGTACTCTTTTGGAAAGATGTAGTATTTGGAAAATTGAAAAGCTGACTGGATCTCATAAGTTGCCATTTAAATGACTTTAAAGCATATGGCCATCTTCAAGATTAGTAGAACATACTTCTTCATTGCCAGTTAAAACAATATATATATGTACGTGTGCATGTATAAATATATACATTATTTCTAAAGTGATAAACAGCTGAAACTCTTAGTATGAGTTAATTAATTACGTTGATTCTCAAGAACCCAACAAAGGCAAGTGAACAAACTGTGGAATGTGAGGACTACAGAAGGCAAGAGGCCTGATGGATAGGAAGGAGGCAATAGATGTGATATTTCTTTAATTTAGGAGTATTTCCCACACATGACATTCTCAGAAGCTGATGCAGACTAGATTAAAGTACTATAAAGTAGGTTATGATATTAGTCTTTATATCACTATATATCGTTATGTATCACTGAAGTGATACAGGAAGGTGCTGGTTCATATTCTGCAAGTCTGGACCAATGGCTTTTTATGTGGAACATAACAAGAACTTGGTGCAAATTTCCTATCTGCATTCTTTCTCAGGTTCCTAAGATGCAACTCTGAACTACGTGTGAACAAATCATGACAAGTTTCCTTTATAATTACTATAGTTGTGACATGAATCGCACTCTAAGTGTGTCTGTTCCATTGCACTGGTTCTAAGGAACGAAGAGTAAATAATTCACAAGAAGAGAGCAAAAGGAGCATAACTAAGCCCCTCTACAATAAATATGAAGCAGTTAAAAGAGAGATTAAACTAGAAAGCATAATTTTCTTACCAAAATCAAAATAGAAAGCTTAGAACCTTTGTTCTCCGTTGAAAACAGCCTAATAGGTTAGAAGTAGTAGTAGAAGTAGTAGTACCACTCGGGTACGAGGGGATAAATCAAGGAAATCTATCTCCAAACCAAGGAGAACATTCAAGATCATTCAAGATCACTCAACCAAGTGATCTTGACTGCTCTTCTACACACAGTGTAGACCACAGGTAAATTAGAAAACTGCCAGTGGAGGCACAGGATTGTTCTTTGTTGACTTACTGAAGTGCTCATCCTTAAAGTGTGCATACCATGACATCATACATGTTATTAACTGGATGCTTGGTGCAGGAAGATGCACAGTCAAACATCCATCCCAGCTGAATGCCATGGGCAGTGACGGCCATGCCCAGGGAGCAGACACCATTATGCAGCCTCTCTCCATTCCACTTGTACTTCAAGGTCACTGACTGATTGTATCCTGGGTAGAGCAAAGGAGAAGCAGCCAGAGAGTCACAGTTTTCCTCATATGAGCCCAAAGCTTCGTTGAGCTGCCACCTCTTAAGATGCTGCCTATGGACTGAGCTGTTGGCCTGACAGCATTCAGATGCATGTACAGCAAGAGTGGATTAGGAGGAGTTCGCTGAGGTCACTAGATCACTAGACACAGAAAATAGACCTGCTGAATAGGAACATTGTTCAACAAGGGAGGTAATAATTTAAATTTCTCAGATCAGTTTAAAACTGATAAGGCCTTAGAAGGATTATTTATGCACATCAAATTTTAAGTAAGTTCTAGGAATACCAGAAAGAAATCGAAGTGTAAAATAATGATGAGGGGTTTAGGCAGAATAACCTGTGAAGAAAGGCTGAAAGCACTGCTTTGTTTAGTCTAGAAAAGAAGACTATGGGGAGACATTAAAATAGAAATATGTGATGTCCACTTTACCCAAAGATAGAACAAATCACAATTAATTTGAAAAAGGAGGAAATTTAAATTAGTTATTATGAAAAAATATTTCTTAAACTGTGTGGATAGTTAAGTGCTGGAACAAGAGAAGCTGTGCATTTCTGGTTTTAGATCTTTTTTATGAATACATTTAAAAAAATCTGTCTCCTACTCCCATTTTTGTGAATAGGAATGATTGCTGCATTCCTAAAAGTTAGATTATTTTCTTTCTTGAAAATCTATACCTACATGCATAGCTTGAGATATTATTTTAACTGGGTTTTTTTCGCCAAAAAAGACAATAATACTAAAATGGAAACATGAGACTAAACCTCTAACAGGGATTTTGGGCAGCACATGGTAGGATTGGAAGGTTTTAACTGTTCTTTAAAGGGTTCTTGGTTTCTACTGTAAGAGCATTTTTTTTAAAGGAGAGATATCTGAAGTTGCATGACTGCTTATACCAAAGATGAACTTCTGTGCTATTTTTTGTAGTTTGCCAAGTGAGTCTGTAAGATTTTTCTTTCTCGCTGATATTACCACATGTAATTATTTCTTGGTATGTTTTGTTTGTTATTTAATTGAGAAGCTTAAAGGTTTTGTTACATTGCTCCCTAAAATATTATTAATTATAAGTTGGAAATTATAGCCAGGCTCCAAAAAAATTCAAAGGAGAGCTACTGATATAAGTGAATCTGAAAAGCACAGCTCATGTGCACGATGATTTACTGGAGGGGGAAAAAAAAAAAGCTGTTTTGTATCAATTAGGCTTATCAGTCCAGATGTGGTATGCAAGATAAACACAACTTTGTACTATCTTGGCACAAAGCAATACTTCATTGATTGTGTTAATTATTGGTATGCTGCACAACATCTCTCTTGTTCAGATAACCAATTATAGAAAATCTTCCTGAGTATACCAGGTCATGTAATAGGTTGAATCTACTCCTGTTGTGATAATATTTCACAGCTGTAAAACTGGTAAAAGTTTTGTAGGCAAAGTTTGAAAGCTCATATGCAGCCTTCTAGGGAAGGTAAGACAGCTGCAGCTCCTCACAGAGCTGGACCTCATCCTTGGCTTCCTGATAATGCAAACTGCTCAAACAAGAACAGAACAAAGAAGTGGCTTTGGAACGAGGTGGGGCATCTGGTGCAGTGGGACAGCTTTACATGCCCCAAAAGGATTACCTGTAGGACACCAAGGTAAAAGATGCAGAATGTCCAAACCTACATGGTCTTTTCTGGATTCTGTGAAACAGAATGGGCAGAAATGGATTGTCCCATCCTTTGCCCTGTATTCTGGACAGTACAGCATTGTAGATACATTTGGATGGGCTCTGTTAAAAATAACTGGTTTTCACAAAGCAATTCAGCACTTCCACCATTTTTTATTGTTGCTAAAAAATGTTATAATGTTTGAAATTGTTTTTATATACAATGTCTTTTGTTCATTATTTTGATGGGGTTTTTTTCCCTTTTTCTTTCTTTCCCTCTGTTCTTTCCTGTTTGGTTGCTGGATGCCTTGCTTTGTTGTTTCATACCCCACTGTGATTTTGAAGTGAACTGTGTTAGTGATCAGGTACTGGAACACAATATGTATTCATCTTGCTCTTACGGAGATCGCTAAATTCAGTGCAACAGCATAAATGGAAAACATATGTGTAAATCTGCTGTGTATACAGCAAATACTCTTATGTATAATATATTTCGCCTGAGTATCTCAAATTATTTCAGTGCAAAAACCTACAAAAACAATATAGCTTTTACACAGAGCAAAGAGAATAAAGGGGAAAAAAGAAACAAAGAAAACATCATGGAAAGCCAAAACAGTTTAAGGGCCAGATTTAACAGGTCTGATTAGATCTGGAGTTCTCTTATCTGTTTGTTTTCTCCTCTCTTGATGAATGCTGTCCATTGAACACTGTTTATATTGGTTGAAGAAAATCTTAGATATTTTGCCACAAAGAGATCTGTTTCAAGGAGCTTGAAGTTCTCATTTTCTCTCTAGACCAGCTGGCTTAGTTCAAATCTTGCCTTATAACCTCACTTATAACATACAACAGTGACTCTACTGTGTAAATGCCGACTGCACATTGAAATTCCTATTCTGATATACATTCTGAAGTACAGGGTTTTTTTTTTCAGGAAGCTGCTTTGCTAAACCAGGCTATAAAATAAATTGTCCAGAAAAGACCTTCTTATACAAATGAAATTTGTTGGTTTTGATTGTATCCAGAAAATTTTAAAATAGCTAGAGCTATATGAATTCAGAAGAGTCCGACTTTTTAAGTGCATCATGAAAGAAGGTAAAGGTTTTGTCTTTTCCTATAAATTTGATATGTTATAAATAGGGAAAAATATGCATTTTATTTAATGAAATAGTTGTCAAAGCTTCTTCCAAGTTGAAGGTAGTTATCATGGTTACTATTTCCAAAAGAGAAATCTAAAACTTGGCTACTCAGTCTCAAAACCTAAACAAGGAACTGGGTAAAACTTGTTCTTTTTAAATTTTCAAGACTCTTATTGGTGTGATATTCATTTGTCCCAGCAGTATCTCTGTGATCGGTAACAATTAATGCGACTAACCCTCCCACTGAAGCAAACTAGGGAGAGCTGACACTTGATGCACTTGATACTAAACCAATAATTTCAGGCCTTCAACTTTGAAGGATCCAAAATAAATCCAAGGTAAACCATACATTCTTCTGTCTTTTAAAATAATTCAGAATTGAGCATTCGGATTAAATAAAAAATATTAATTTAAAATTTCTTTAAAGCCAAGTTTTATTACTTTCTAACTTTTTTTCCCATAGTAAGATCATTGCCCTTGATCAAGAGGGGTTTGATGAGTGCAAGCTTGTGTTTGTGTATTTCTGGCTGTGTAGAGTACCAAAAAAAGATGGACTGTATTATCTTCTTGGAAAGTTATTTATAAAAGTTTCTTCATACAGCAGCTTCACACATGTAGTTCCCATTAGCACCTGGGAAAGAAATATCAGAATACTGAGAGGGGATGTTAACAATGCTTATAAATATCTAAAGAGCAGGTGTCAAGAGGATGGGGCCAGGCTCCTTTCAGTGGTGCCCAGCAACAAGACAAGAAGCAATGGGCACAAACTGGCATGCAGGAACTTTGACCTGAACATGACGAGAAACTTCTTTACTTTGATGGTGACAGAGCATTTGAACAGGCTGCCCAGAGAGGTTGTGGAGTCTCCTACTCTGGAGATACTCAAAATCTGCCTAGACACGATCCTGTGCAACCTGCTTTAGGTGAACCTGCTTTAGCAGAGGTTTTGGACCAAATAATCCCCAGAAGTCCATTCTGTAATTCTGTGATTCTATGAAATATAGTTCATATATCCCCTTGGAGCAAAATGAGAATGGACTGCATCACAACAACTCATAATTAGAGGCAAGTACTCTTATTCGACAGAAAAGGTTGGATAAAAAGAACCCAAAACTTAACTACAAGAAGTTGGTGGCTTATTTTTACACCAATCTTCTACAGATGGTCGTTTATTAAAAAAAGAAGAAAAACTATTGCTGTTAGAGTGTATCTGTATTTAGCTTGGTGCCTCATAGACAAAATTAATCTCTAACAAGAGTACTTGCCAAATGTTCAGATTAAATCTGAAGCTGTAATGAAGGTTTGTCAGTTTGAAAGTGCTCTGCTTGTGTGGCCTTGTAATGGTAATTTTATTACTCTTCCAAGTCAGAAAATGGGAAAAAAAACCAACCAAACAAACAACAAAAAAAAAGAAAACAAAATAGTTTCCGGGGAAAAGACAACACAGAATGCAATAATCACTTACATTAGAACTATCTACACCACGCACAAAATGCTGATGTTGTTAATCTGCCACATATTTTCAGCCTGAATTTTTAAGCTTTCCTTAGAGATCCAAGAAATCTTAGTGGAACCAAATCCCATTAGACAATGTTGAGAAAAAAGATGTGCTAGAAAAGCTACTTATCTCACCAAATTTATCACTTGAAGGGAAAAAAATGGACCTCAGCTTTTGACATTTGCTATGTCAAAATGTTTTCAGCGTGCATGGATTGATTCTGGTGTACAAGAACACACATATGCCTGTCAGGACAAGGTATAAGCACACACCATTCCCTGTGTTCCTTCTGTGCCTTAGTTCCACTGGAGGAAAACCCAGCACATGAGCAAATCCAAGCAGATGAACGCAGATGGAGCCACAATTACTTCCAACAGATCCCTTAGTTTGAATAAGTGGTCCAATAAATATCTCTACAAAATTTTTTCTTTCAACAGCCATCTGTTATTCCCTTTTTTCCTCTTGACTATTTTTCCTTTTTTCAGTTCCCAGTATCAGTGAAATCCAGAATTGATATCTAAAGCTATTGCCTGTAAGGCTAAAGAAGAGATGGCCATTAAATATCAAAACATGCAAGAGCAAATAAAATAGGTGTAATGGAGCAGGGATGATGGCTACATGTGTCAAAGGCTCATTACTAGGGTTCTAGATACATGACAACAAAGATTTCCTTTAGAAACAGTAGGTAGTCTTCAACAGTAGGTTGAAGACTATTGGGTCATTTTGACTCAAGAGTCAAAGATCACTAGACACATGACTTGCTCTACTGATAGAGGACTGCGGTCTTGGGGGACCAAGAATTTCCATCCATCTAGAATGGAGTGGTAGAAGAAATGGATGGACAGGAAAAACATAACTGCAAGGAGAAATTAAGTCTGAAGAAAAAAGCAGTTAATGGGAGAAAGGTCAAAGAAAAAGAACATCCAGGAGAAGAGCTAACAGTAATTAATAGACAAAGAACATGTTCCGGACTAAATCTGATAGTGGATTTCAGTGCTGAAAATCGATGGACCAGAATCTACCACTGCTACAGAAACTGTTGGTGGAAGGAACATAAAAGAGAAAATGATCAGAAGCCGAATTTGGCAAGAGAGATGATACCAAGGAGAGAAGTCTTCCAGTCTCTTCTCTCCACTATAAGGAATAAAATTTGAAAAAACAGACCAGAGGGTACTCAGTGGAAGATGCAGAAGCTTATGGAGTCCCTTTTGAGACAGGAAGAGCCTCCTCTGGGAAGGTGAGCTAAAAGTTAGGGTAGAAGCCATTCCTGAAGTTGACTAAAAATATTAGCAGAGTATCCCAAGAGAAGCAACACTGAGGGAGGCAGAGGATGAGTATCAGGAAAGCAGCATTGGTTAAAATATAATAAGGCAAGTAGTAGTGATAGCTTGCAGTGTATTGCAAATTTCTGTTCCCTGGTAAACCCATAAAGCACAATTCACCTTGTAATCAGACGTGCAACAGCAGGAACAATCCACAAAGTTAATAATGGACTCAATTTCATTTAGTCTATAATGGGAAACAGTAATCATGATAAGCATCCTTGGTCTTCACTTTTTCTCTCACCTTGTCCATTTATACGAACACTTATGTATATGTAAGAAGCTAGGTGCTGTTTGCTTGCCTTAGTTCAATCCACTCCTGCTTGGCATTTTATCAGACTAGTAAGTTTATAAAGAAAAGACATTTGCCTGCACCTCAGGGAGGGTAAAATTACTCTGAAACACACACTTCTCATCTTAAAATATGTAATCTATTATACACTAATAACATACTGTTTTTACAAATGGAACTGATTATTTAAGTATGCAACACATTTAAAAATTCCTTTTATGGAGAAAAGCTATTACAATAAAATGTTCTGTTGCAACTCACTGTTTTCAGAAACTAGTCAGTCCAAGAATGAACAAATGAACAAATCTATGCAAAATCAAACTCTTTTCACAAACAACTGGGAAACAGAAAAAAAAATACTAAGGATTCATCAAATAGATTGTTTGCAATGAATAGTCGATGCCAGCTCTATTCACAGAGGTTGATAACCTGTTCATTAAAAACTTCTAAATTTCTTATTATTTTATCAAAATTCTGAATATAATGCTGAAAAAGCAGTTTGTTTCTTCTGATATTTGAATAACAGTTTTTAACTTGTTGGAACAATTAGAAAAAAATAATATTACAGAAGTGACAAAAAGTAGAGAATTAGCAGAAGATAAAAATCACCTCACAAAATCTGTGGATGTAGCTTATCATTTTATTCCCAAAAATCTGAATTTAACCAAGGTAAAATAATTTCTGTTGTTCATATAGTTTTTTCCTAAATCTTGCTACGTTATTTTCATATTCAAGCTCTTTCTTTCTCATTTCTTTCTTTACATTTTAATTGTGACTGTGAGTTTTAATTCTAAGAGTATCTCTCTTAAAGACTTAAAGTCCTTTGAAGGAAATTATTCAACATGTTACATTCCAGTCATAGCACCTTTCCTGACAACTGACAGCTTTGCCTTATACTGCGTTAGTAGGCTACAGTATTTAATAAACTCCATCATATGTTCTTAATTATAATTTATTTTGTAAAAGATGACAGCTGCATGGTTATGATATTTAGGACCATATTGTTGACAGAGAGCTTCCACATCATTAGCTCAGTTCCCTGGATGCTGCAGGCCAGCACCAAGTATGATGTGCCTCTTCCATAGAGTGCCTAGGCATTGCCCATTGCTCCCATCGAAAGGCCCGGACCTTGTTTCTCTGATGGCAAAGATGATTCTGATGTGCCATCAGCAATTGGTATTCGGTTGTCTGAAGTAAGAGACAGCTGGGCTGATTGCCTGTGTTCCTGCTCAGATTAGAGGTGAGCTGAAGACGGGTAGGAGAGATGGGATCACTTTTCTCTGGCTTGCTCTGTTGCCTTCAGTGGGAGCCAAGGACAACTGCAAGTCTTATATGACATAACTTAATGCAGATAAATTGTGCCACCGAAGACTAGACATTTGCCCTGTGGAATTCTCATCCAGCTTTACAATTTTCATCCAAGCTTTACAATTTCTGTAGACAAATCATCATAGGATCAATGAAAAAAATCTGGATATTTGAGAGGAAGAAGGTCACTGTGAATTGTGTTTTACAAAAAACATGTGAATCCAAGTTTTGGGGTGTCTGAACTGTCCTGTGCCTTGTTTGGGCTAGCGGGGCACTTGGTATTTCAAATGTCAATTTTCTTAATGTTGCACCATGTAAATGCAGAACCATGAATACTTTAAAATCATTGTGGAAACATAGTTGTTAAAGACTAAGAGAGTATTCAACGTGTTTTTAAAAGTTTATTACCTAAATAAATAGATGTTCTGTTGTAAATTCTGTTAGATATTCAGTTTCATCCCATTCATGATATTTAAAAAAAACAAACAAAAAGAACCCCAAAACCACCCAAAAAGCAACTGAAGGGATAGCTTTATAAAACAGCTGCAGGTCTGAGTCCCCTGGTGGTTATTATAGGCTATTTGAAAACAAATAATATAGGTGAATCTGCAGTGATAGGTCAAGTGTCTATCTTCTGAGAATGCTCCCATCATATCTGAAATATATTCACAAGCATTATCAGCTTAGCTGACAAGCCTTGCTCTGGAACACACAAAACTTTCTATAATCAATTAACTCTCAAGGAATTTTATTAAAATGGTGTCATTATTTGGAGATTCAGTGTATTGTAGTAGAAGTTAGAAAGCCAAGGGCTTACTTAGTTTGGAAAATATAGATGTCTGAATGAACCTACTGAATTGTGCAAGAAGTCTGTTAGTCATGTATTAATCTGGTTCCTCTAATGCTGAGTTTTGTTACTGCTTGTTGCCCAGTGCTTGCACACATTTTGACTGTGTGGTGGCTATAATTATCCACTCACCAATATTACCTTTCCAGAAAAGATGTGAACATACCTTTTAAGAAAAATAAAACTATCAGAAATATCTCTGATAGAATTGGGAACTACATTAGTGCTAAAGAAAGAAAAATATATATGTAAAGCAACATGAGGGCTACATGAAAACTTGTATGCTCAAAGTGACAAACTGAATCTGAACACTCCCCATGTATTGTAAGTACTACTAGTAGCAGCTTTCAGACAACACCTGTTTTGCAAATCAGTTATTCTCTTTATAGGGCCTGTTTATGCAAGACTGGCTGAAGTGAAAAAGCAAAGAGATAATAAACATCTCCAAAATCTGTGTGTAGACTCTAATTTTAGATTCACGTTTTCATGAAGAAAATTATCATTCAACAGAAGGGAGATAAAGCAAGTTATGAAGAGGGCAGTGTAATGTTCCTCAGCCTGAAGTTAAAGTGCTTTTCATCTTTATCTCCTGCTTTTCAGGTTTTACGTAGCTAAGTTTTCACTCCGGGCACAAAGCTGTGATGCCAATGATACACAAGGGAGCACATTTTCAGGCAGAAAGGACAGACAATCTTTGGACTTGCACAACAGAAATAGAAAGAACAAATAGTACAAAGGGGAAAATCATGCCCTGCAAGAGGCATTGCTGTAACTTTAGCTGCCTAAAGGTGAGGAGACTGATCAAATTAGCCATCCAGCCTTGCTTCTCTTTTACAGTGAATGGAGAGAAAAATGCAATTCATACTTCTTATCTGGGACACTTCATTTAGAGCAGTGTGTATTAATTTTCCCATAAAGTACAGAGGGACTACGAGCTGATCAAGTTACACTTGATGTTGTAATTTTCATATACATACATGAAATTAATGCTTTCACAAGAGCAAATGTCCCATTTCACTTATATAGTGAAGCCAATCAGCCAAATGACAGCTATTATTCCAAGAGTTCGGAGGGCATATTAAAAATAAAATATCCACTCAGTAGAAAATCAAATCAAGTAAATCAAGTATATGTTCAATTAGATACTTTCAAATACATTGGGTTGTCCTCCTAACAAATTTATTAATGATGTGGAAATTTGTGCCAGATTTGTTTGAATGGTTGGGTCAGACATTGAAATGCTCTTGAACTGAACTTTAAAACTATATTCCTTAGCTGATAATGATGAATGCATACCCTAGTATAAATGGCTATTATTTCTAGTCTGCTGCAATAATGTCTAAAATAATAGAACTTCCTTTTCTTTGTTTTTTTATTTGGTATTTTAAATATTTGAATAACAAAGGCTTCAAATTTGACCAAGTTCAACTCCAGAAAGAAACTTTGTTTTAAAAAAAACCCCATACAGTACTGTCAATACAATACAGAGGCCACAGTACAATACAAACAGTGAACAGTGGTATGAGTTTCATTATATATCTGCCCTACAAAACTGTTTTTGGAGATGATTCTACAAAGAATAAAAGTTTATCTACTCATAATAAAGGTTCGATTGTGCTCAGGGCTCATTAATCTCTGCTGTATAAAATGTTGAGGCAAATTCCAATAAAATCAAATGCCTGGATGTTCATAACTGAAGAGTTTGTGCACTCAGGAATATTCTCCCTAATAGACTTTGCATCATTTTGTGTGTACGTGTGTTATTCTTAGTAATACCTTGCCTAAATAAACTGCATCAAGTAGTTCATTCAGTTCCCTTTCATGAAATTTCAGGGAGCAAAGAGATATCAAAGCTTCAAAGTCTCTTATAGAAACAGTCTGTGGAATGATTGCTAGAAAGAAGACATAGGGCTTTTGTGGGGGTGCTTGCAAGACCCGCGCTTGGGGCGGCCCCAACACCCCCTGGTATCAGGGCAGGATCGTGGGGC
>NW_010400814.1:0-22675 GCF_000710305.1 Buceros rhinoceros silvestris | reverse complement strand
CGGGGTGGACCGGTCGGGGTGGGCTCCGGGGGAGGGAGGCGATTTCAGGCAGCGTTACATGTGCAGGTGCTGTGCTTTCCAGTGTCCCCTTTCTTCAGGTTTTGCTACCTTTTAACTTATTTCCCTCTCCCCGAAGTTCCTCGCTCACTTCGTTTGAAGTGATTTAGAAGGTCCCTACTCCACAGCACGGCTTGGAATGTAAGTATCCCCCACTGCCGGGTATTGCGATGTGTGGAGTCATGATTCATGGGGGAAATATTTATACTAAAGTGTTCCAGCACTTGTCTGGCTTAGTATAAACCTTGATTAAAAGCATCGTAGTACATACGCATGTTTTTGCCATATGCATAGATGCTGCAGTGGGGACGTGGAATTACAGATTCTCTATCCATACAGAAACATGAATTACCCTGTGATATACCCTACTGAATTTACAGTTAAGGCTACTACTCACGAAGTTTGTAGGTCCCAAAATTTTAAGAGGTGAATGAAAATATTCATTACAATGTGCCTGGTCACCTGTGTAAAATTACTCATGAAATCACTGAAGAACTGCACTTAAGAAACAACAGGTGTACGTGAAGCAGAGGTGTGCATCCCTTAGTGTAAGTAGGGGAAGGCAGCAAGTCTCATGGAGGTGACCGTGACTAATTCTGTGAAACGAGACCTTCTGTTGCTGAGTAAGTTTCCCAGTCCTGTAGACTCCTCTCCAAATTCACATTGCACAGGTATCTTTCCACTGACACTGCAGAAGTGTGTGAGCTTTAACGAACCTCCTTAAGTCCACTTGCTTTCTATAGCGAAAGTTAAAAAGCATTCCTATGCCTAAAAAGCATCTCCCAGATCTGGGAATCTAGGAGATCCTGTCACCCGCAGTTTCTCTACTGCATCTACAGCTATATACAATGTCAAACCCCAATTGGTCAAGAAGAGAGTAGCTTGCAAGTTCACAATTCCTCAGAGGCAATAAGATGTTTCCACTCATTGATGCTAAATGTGATGCATTCTACACCTTTTCAGTCCCCAATTTATGTCTTTAGCTAAACAGTAATATCCCGAAGGCAAGGAATTGGGCAGATAGGTCTATTTGCAGTGCCCTTGAAGACTCAGTAAACGTAGAGAGAGAAATCAGCCTAACCCTCGACTGTTGCTGGCACATGTATTTCAGGGCAGGACAAGGCACAGCCTGCCAAGGGGAGAGTCTGGCTCTCTCGTTCTCTTTCTCCCGCCCCGGATTTATAATGTAGTGTAGTATATTATGCAAAGTCCATGAGCACCATCCTGTGGCTGCATCTAGTCAGAGTACTGGGATTCACAGTAAAAGTCCTCAGGCTCCCACTGACTGGTAAATAGGTTCTGTCATTCCCTGCAGCCTTCAAATTACATTATACTTTAATTTTTAATCACCTGTTTGCATCAGAAATGAATTTAATGTTTTAAGTTAGTGCAAAGTGAGTGCTTTCGAGGGTAACTCGGCAGATTTTAATATCAGTTTATTTTCCTGATTTACAATGCTATGTTTACACTACTTGTCCAAGTCTTAGAGTGAATCATGCTTGTTACCACGGAGCTTTACTCAGATTTCTCTGGAAAGCACCATAGATCTCTCTGCATAATTACAAGGAAGAGCTCATGTTCAAAAACCAGAAACAAAGCAAGATCACAATATACACAATATTAATTTACAAATGATCTGCCAATGTTTCCTTCTTGTCTTCCATTAAAAAAAAAAAAAAGTCCTGGAGTTTTGAATAGAAATTTACTGAATGTGTATTTTCTCCAGGAATTTCCCTTCCACTATTTCGAATTGGCCAGCCTCGGTGATTTCAAAAGAACAACAATTTTAGAAGTGTTCACACCAACAAGATATGGAGCATCCTTTGCTTGGCTAGTAAAGATTCCACAAAATTTCTATAAATAGCATTACAGGGAAATGATACTGGAAATACAGCTGGAAACAATTCCACTAATCCAGCACCAGAACAGAATTAGTGCAGACTGGTAAGCTCAAAGTGAACTGGGCTGAATATCTGATGATACGATTGAACCAAGGAATAGATCACCACCAGCAGTATTTGTGGAAACTGAACAGAAACCAAAATAATGGGTGTTTCTGGTGGCCATGGAGAAGAATTATGCTGTCATTATCAATGCTCATCTTCTTCTAGTGTCTTTGGCTTTTTAGGTTATACTTTCTCTAATTTTTTTTGACATACTAATGAATGCAATGCTAGTTGCTATGCCATTTTTCACAAGAGTTGGGAAAAGAGAATATAAAATTTGGGTGATGTTTTTAAATTGCAAGTAATTAAGAACTAATCAGGTCTTGTACTCTTTTATTACATCGATATTTTTAAAGGTGACTAGAGGTTTCATCTCCTAAACTAATATATCTTAGAAAGAGATGTACATTTTTAAATGCTCCCTCTCTCCCAGGATCCACAAACTCCAGTCACATTCAAGGATTTTGACTATGGAACATCCATTTGCATGACTCGAACCAGTCCCTAGGCCTAACAACAATTTGTAGAATTTTAATTAATTTATTTATATATTGCTAAAGAACTCAAGTACAGAGGTAATACTTGAGGTACAGCAGAGCTGACTTTTGCTTTACACTTTGTATTTATTATTAGATATAATGGTACATACGGTGCTCTTTGAAAAGTGGTTTGCCAAGGTCAGTCTGTCAACACTTGCAATAATTAAGTGATTTATGAAGTCATGTGCTGACAGATCAGAGAAGGACTTAGGACTGTATTCTTCTCAAATTCAAAATAGGGAAAAGTATTTTAATTAAAAATCTAATTGTGATACACCGTCTCTAACATATTAGCCATGCTCACTTTTTAAAGTTTATTGATTTCATTAGTTAAGACAATTTCATAGTTATTTTGTGGCACAAATATTCAGTGAAATGACTTCTGAAAAAGCTAGCGCTTTTTTGTGAATTTTTTTTTCTAGTGACTTCCATTGTGCTACAGCTATTTCTCTCTTATCAACCACACGTTTGTGGCTTTTTACAGCTCTATTTTTAGGCAGGAACTGTCAGAGTAGTCCAGCTTTGCTTTGTAATTGGTTGACATGTCTGATGAGTCATTTTCATTTCCTTGATATGTTTTAGGAGATTTCAGTGCTGTCAGCACTTTAGCGAACTGCTTGGTTTATTTATCTGAAGCTTATTACACATAATGAGGTAAGTGAAAGGGATATGTAGGAAGCCAGGTTGATGTCATGGCCATTGAAGTGTAACTGTTCATGTTTAGTGTTGATCCTGCTCCTCCAAACGTGCAGGAAAGGGAGCAAAACTGGGGAAAGGGAGCAGAGGGAGATGGAGAAATAGAAATATTTCTTGGTCATATATATTTCTACTAATCTTTCAGTATGAGGGTTCCAGAATGTAACAGGAAGAATGAAGAGCTTTATTTCATAAAGGTAGTTTTTCATTCTGTAGTTGAATAAGATCTTTTTAGATTTGTGAGGTGAGATTTATCTGTCCTGGGTTTACTCTTCAGTATCTGAGCTGGTTACTGAGCCCTTTTCTGGCCAGTGCTGAGGAGCAGACACGTTACTTGTATGAGCCTGGAGACACAGGCAGGAGGTAAGCTCCCTCTTAGCCTCTGACAAGTGTAGCTTATCCATATCCATTTGGGGTGGGAGTTCAGCCACAGGTTATAGTCTGTTAGCAGCAGGGAGGCTGAGCTCAGCCTGCTAAGAAACTGGAGCCCCAGCCACTCATTCCTGCAGCTGTGGTGAAAGGCAGTCCACTGGAGAAGTGATGTTATCCAATCTGATGTGCATATGTGCACACACAGTAGGACTCCAACTTACCTCACTGGGCAGGCAGGGTTTTCATGTGCTCATTCTCCCTCAAGCTGCAAGGATAAGGACGAGTTTCCTGGTCTGCTGTCAGGCAACGTTCTGGACCCATGAGCATTACACAAGATCACAGTACTGCTAATGTTAGAAGGCACCTCTTAATATCATCTAGTCCAACCCTCTGTGTTCAAGAAGAGGCAGCTAGAGTAGGTTGGTCAGGGTCATGTCGAGTTGAGTTATGAGTATCTACAGGTGTAAGGCTCCTCAGCCTCTCTAGGCAACCTACTCCAGTGTTTGACCACTTTTACAGTGACCAAAAAAAAAAAAAAAGACCTTCAGTTATGCTTTCATATGTTTTGATTTGTGACCATTGCCTTTCACCCTGTTTCTTGGCACTACCAAGAAAAGTGTTGCTGCATCTTCTCCCTTCCTTCCCATCAGATAGTTAACCATATGGATAAAATCTCCCTGAACTTCCTCTTCTCTCAACTGAACAGCCTCAGCTCTCTTGGCCTCTCCTCTTACGAAAGATGCTCCAAGCCCTTAATCATCTTTGTGACCTTTCTCTGGACTTACTCCAGTAAGTCCACGTTTCTCTTGCACCGGGGAGCACAGCACTTTACCCAGCATGCAGATACAGCCTCTCCAGGGCTGAGTGGAGGGGAAGGGTCACCTCCCTCAACCTGCTGGCAATGCTCTTCCACATGCAGACCAGGAGGCTGTTGGCCTGCTTTTCTGTGAGGGCACATTGCTGGCATAGCTTCTCTACCAGGACCCCCAGGGCCTTTTCTACAAGGCTGCCTTCCAGACAGCTGGCCACCAGTGTGTACTTGTCTCATGAGTTATTCATCCCCAGGGGCAAGACCTTGTGCCCTTCACATGGCTGTCCACTGATCTAGCCCATGATGCATCAGTGTTTCTACTGGGAGTTATGGGAGAAAGCATTACTAAAGTGAGGATAAGCAACATTGCAGTCAATGTGTAAAATCCATAATCACTGCCCCCTCGTGCTCCCAGACTGCATGCGGAGTCGTCGTCAACAGAGAAAGCACTGCACTTGACGGGCAGACCCTGGGAGGCTGCCCGCGTGGGAGCAGGGTGCACCGAGGAAAGACCATATTTTATTACGTTTGGATCTACCAGCAGCTGGAAACAGGTAGGCACAAATACGGCATTAGGCTGTCAGAAGCGAGAGCGGAGTTCTTCTCACTGGATTACGCTGTGGTTCAAATTAAGTTGCAGCCCACCAACGGTACAATATAACACAGTGAGGGAAGGGTCCCCCCCATTTTTTACTGAATAAGCAGACTTGCAGATTCTGGCTGGCTGTGCCAGAAGTAGTTTTCTTTGGAATGAAATCCAGCTGAAATTAATATTTAAACCCAGTAAGAGCTGGAAGCAATACCCTGGTGGTCTCTGTAATATATAGCTTGAGTAATGAATACAAGAACAAGGAGGAATTCCTTTCCAAATAACATGTATCTCAAGCTATTACCTAAAATAAGCAGAGACTCCTACTGAATTTCTTGCCTGAGCTCCTACCCTGTACACTCTTGAATGCGATATTTACACCTCTCTGGTCTGCCTTAGTCTACTAAGTATACCTGGCCATGACAGTAAAATGCTTGACGTGAGGAACAAGATTTGTTAAATGCTGTCCAGTGATCTGGTTTTCCATCTTGTAGATTAATGCAAAACTATGCATTTTCAGTTTTTCTAATTTGCAATTCTTAGAAAACATGTCTGTTCATTAGACTCTAAAAATAATCAGAGAGTTGTCGCGTAGATAAATTTTGCATGACAACACATAGGTTTGGGGTTTTTTTTCTGAATAAACACCCAAACAAAACTCCCCTTTAGGACAGCACTTTATATTGCTCACAAATTTTATTCATCTAAACTGTTTCCTTTGTTCAGATTTTAACAGCCTGGTTCTCTTTGCTGCTTTTGTGGTAAGAGATTTAAAATGGATGACGAAATTCAGAGATGAGTGCTCTTCCCCTACACGTTTTTAAACATTACAATTAGAATTTTCAAGACACTTAGTTTGCCAATATTTATTTAATCGTATGTTAAACATATAAAGTTAGCTTTCCATGAACAAAATATTGAATTTGCCATAGCAAAAATTTTATGGAAGAGGAATGCTACTGCGATTTCTATTTGCTGAAGAAAAAGCTATTATTGTAAAAAATCATAGCCTGTATTTCAGCATAATTTTATACAAAATGTGAATGGAGAAAACCAAGAGAAATATTAATATTTTTAGTCATTGCAAAGAGCTCAATAAAATTACCCCCAAATACTCACTGAAGAAATTCAGTATGCCTTCCTTTTTTATGTATCAGGGGCATTTAAACAGCTGAAATAACTGCCAGTTAATTTTTACAATAAATGTGAATACTAAAAATCAGTATACTGGAAATCTCACTTTATCAGGTATGAGAATAATTTACAGCAGGTTTAAACATTTTTTTTTTCACTTGTGAAGCAATAACAGAGGGGGGCAGTCTTGGATAAAAATATCTTTTGTGTATTAAGGAACCTCTGTCTGTCTGAGGATCCAAATTCAAGTACTGTGTCTGCTAAAACACAACATTTTAATAGTCTTCTTGCTTTGATCTATATTGTAAGTGTCAAGAAATCGTCAGCTCTAAAGACCTGTATTACTCAGCTTTTGTGCAGAAGTGTTCTACTCAGTCAAAGCTAACTCATAAGAACCTCCCCTACGGAGAAGGTGCTACCATGGATGGACTGTGGGGCCACCCAGGATTACAGCTAAAGTCGAAGAGTGGTACCTGCCCCGCAAGAGTAATTGTGGCTGTTGTCACTGAGCTGTCCCTAAGACTGAGATGCCCATTGCTGGGATAAAGGGAAAAAGAAGGCAAAGTTTTGGTTCTGCTCTGCGTGTGTTACAGACCTAGCTCTCTATGTCGTGTATGCACCGAGGAAGTGCTTGGACACTTCCCTTTAAACATGATTTAAGTACCTCAAGTATAAAGACAAACATAACAGGAAATTACACAGGAGGAAAGCAAGTGTATATACTAGCCTTAAACAAATAGCTGTCAGTAATTATGCTGCAAAGTGATTGATTGATCTGATGACTTTAAGAATTATAGGGTATTGTGACAAAGAATGTGAAAGCTGAAAAAAGGAGAGGCAGTAGTCTACAACCACAAAAAGAAGATAACATCTCTAAAGATTTTGGGTTAGCCTTTTTTTTCTTTTTCCTTCACTCTCAACACTCAGAGACTAAATTCTATGCAGTTTTACAAGGTTTTGCAGCACCTAGATCTTAAACTGAACATCACCTCAACCCACGTTCTTCACAAAACCCAAATAAAAATAGGACATGTGGTAACACTCTGTCCATGATGGAGCCATTTCCCAGTGTTTTTTCAGTAAACTGTTTTGCTGTTTCCTTTAGATTATCATTGTTTCATCATCATAATCTTTAATTTACTGGCAGCACCCTTCATAAATGCTAGTTGAAATATTCTTGTAATATTGGCACCGGCCACGGTAATGTCCTTTATCTTATGGTGCACAGAAGAAAATTTGTCCATGGCTTGTTTAAATTTACAGTGTTTGAGGTAAGTCAGGTTACAACAGGGCCCTGAGGAGCCTTGAAGAACGCAATGTTTCTTAGAGCACAGTCTACAGAGATACTGGTGGAATTGTACATGTTAGATGTTCTGCACTATGTTACACAACTAAAATCTCTGTCCTGAGGTTTGCAGTCTCGGAAGAACAGCCAAAACATCTGCTTTAGGCCACTGGGCATTTCACAACATTCTTGTTGATGATGATGATGATGAAGATTTATTATTATTGTTGATGTTGTTGTTATTGTTATTATTAATCAGCACATGGAAAGGAGTTACTGCAGTTCAGGATGTCAGCCATCTGTCCCTTCAAATATTAGCAAGATTTGACTTGGAGAATCAGTCCTAAAAATCCGGGAGCTCTGAATGCTTTTACACTGAGAAGCAAGCATGCAAGTCCTTGTAGTGACAAACCATAAACGGTGTGTTCGTGTTCCTTCTGCACATGCTGGTTCATTAGGGCTAATATTAGCCTGTGTAAGAGACTGAGTATAGAGGCAATTAGTAGATCAGTTAAATCAAGATGGATCATGGTCCTATTCTATCCTGTTCAATTCTTTTTTTCCCAATGCCAGCCAAAGGAATAACTTGCCCCGCTGTGTCCTGTATAGCACAGGTAACTCCATGGGTGAGTCAGGCTATCCTTTGACTGACACCGGTCTTTGGAAGGGTCCTCCTCTCATCTTCCCTGCTCTCCATCACTGTTCAGACTGCCAGCCTGGAGACCCTGGGAAGCTGAATAGGAGGAGAGTGGGGTTTTGAGCAATGAGCCCTCCGCAGCAAAATAATTCTTCTCGGACTGAAGAGAGGCAAACTGTTGGAGTCTGAGATGAGGACTTGAACCTATGTAATGATGAAAGCAATTTGTTTGGGATTTTATTGTATTCCATTAAAATCAAGCGTGAAACTCACTGGTAGGGAAGAGAGAGGATAGGATCAGCTGATTTCGAAGAGAGGTATAAGCACCTTTGTAATTCAGAAAGTTTCAGGCTCAGCTGTCACACGCAGCAGCTCTCCCTGAGCTGTTCTGCACCAGGCCATGCCGAACCATCCAGATGTCTGTCCATTAGCTGCTTCTGTACTGTACCGGTAAAAGAGGAACAGGCAGTAATGATGCATTTTGTCACTGGCATCAAATATTAAGCATAAAGGTACATTTCCTAAAACCATGTTTCTGCCCTTCTCTACAGTCTGAAGTTAATTTTCTTTGCATTATATCTGCCAATAGTTTTAAAAACTTGGATAGTTATTGCCTGCACTCTAAAGAAAAAAAGAAATAACTGGGAAAAGTGAAGAACAGCTTTGTTTCTCCGGTGTACTCTATTTTTCCTTTTTATCACACAAAAGAAATGACACCCATGGCCTTTTGCCATGTTCAGTAAGTATTGCAATCACAAGACGGGGCAAGTAAGATCAGATTGTTATGTACATTCTGTTCATTTTCCAAAATTTTCCCCATAGAACTTATGAAATATTTCATAGTGTATACACTTTTCTCAGCAGAGGAACACTGGAGGAGTGCAATGCGGTGCCATGATGTATTTCTGGGTTCATAGGATTAGGTGAGAGCCTAATGTGCCACACCTAAGGTAACCCATTAAAATAAAATTAGAACTATTGATGGAGGTAAAATTAAACATCTGAACTCTTCACAATTCACAATCTTTTTATGTGAGTGAAACCCACATTTTACATTGTCGTAGTTCTAAAGTTATAACCTGTCCTATTTACTTACAACTCCAATTTGTGTTATTTTACTAAAAATTTTCTATGAACTGCAGCAATACTCATTATTTAGTTATGATGTTATTACTTTGAAATGCTTGTGGGCTTCCCGACACTTGCTTTTCAGTGATAGGCAGGAATGTGCCGGACAAATCAAGCCCTGAACTGAATGTGCTGTTGAGGGTGTTTTGTACAACCAGTGTCTCTATGAACCGCAGGCTGTTTTTGTGGCTTTGCCTGGATAAACATGATTCTCACTGCATGGCGTGGGGCTGGTTGCGCAAGGCGGCGTGCCCCGTTTGGCCTCCACATCCTCCCACGCGCTTCCCTGAGCAGTTGTACAGCAGTTGTACAGCGCCCGGGGACCAGGGTCTGATCCAGACCTCAGCAAGCTCAGCTGGCAGCCTGTGGAGTTTGGCACCAAGGCTTGCTGCAGACGGAGACTCTCCCTCGGAAAGGTTGGGAGGAAGGGGAGCTTGAAGAGAATTGTGGAGAGGACTGTGGAGTTGAGGAGCTTTCAGGTTGGCTGCACATGATGGGTACCTGTCACGCTGGTGACAAGAGCCTGCCAAAGCTGAACATACAGGGTTGCAAATAACAAGTTTACAGCTACAGAAGATTCAAAATATATTAAGGGTAATATTTTTCCACAGCCGCCCAGCCCATGGGTTGCAGTCAGATCAGGGGACTGTGTGCCTTGCTTCCCCTCTGAAGTCTGTGGAGTAGAAGAGTTGTCAAGAAGGCAGCAAACTGGCCAAGATCTTGAGAGGGCAAGTTTCAGCTCTGCTTCTCCACAGCCCCCCGGATGACCTTAGATACCCAGGTTGTCCATACAGATTTTTTCTCCTGTGCAGTGGATCTAGGAGCTTGTCTGGTGACACTTGGAGAATGGTGGATGTGGGACTGGTGGGTCTGAGGATGTGCTGCAGGTTGTAAAACCTGTTGAACATGAAGATGTATAAACCAGCTAGTAGGGCAGGGCATGCAGTCACGTTAGGTAATTACTGGTGAAATCTTCAATGCTCTAAACACCTTTGTGAGTTAACAGGCATTTTGGATGAACTTTTTCTCTATGATAATTTGAATTCCATGTTTACTTTTGAACACTATCTCAGTCCTCCTTCTGCTAGAGAGGGTGAGCCCTTATATTAAGGGCTGAGATATCAAACACTGATATAAGTGACTGACTGTGGTTCAAGGGACACAGTAGGGAGAGCCATCACTGAAGTGTATGGTATGTATATAAATACTTGAGGACACCTGAGCTACAATACCTGTCATACTGAACACAGTGGAATAAAACTCAGGTTTAAATCAAAATGCTCATCTGCTGTGGCTGCAGTAGCTGCGACTCCTTCTTACGATCCCATTTCCTTAATGGGAGCATGTTGCTGCCTTGCTGTAACTCCTTGGTGAAATCAGCTTTTCAGGACAACTTAAAAAGAGTAACACCCAAAAAGCAGGAAGAGTCTGCTGAAACATGCAGAGAGTATTTATGTATGATCATTTATACACACAGATTGCGGTTCACCTGACAAATGGGTCTGGCCCCCTGGACTGGTGATAGGCAATTCAGAAACATTGAGTGAGAGGCCACTTTGCATCTTGACAAAAGGCATCAGAGGAAAGAAAAAGGAGACGTCTTTCTTGGGACATTTAATAATAGCACATTACCACAGCCAGTTTGTGACAAAATTGTGGAACAACTTCTTAGGATCATTGGCTGGATAGCCAGGAATTTATTTCCCATCAACAGCACTAACTGAATATACAGCTGGGTAACTCCAGCAAAATTACCAGCAATAAGACCATTGAATTAGCTGAAAGTGGTGGTTATTAGGCATGTCATCCGGTTGTTCACACATAGGTGTCTAGTGCCACTTGAAGTATACTACAGTATTTAAGACATCCTCTGGGACTTAGTCTCTAGATGTGATTTCAAGGGGCATGGGCTTCCCCACAGGTCCCATAAGAGTGTCTCAGATACCCTAAAGCATCTTCGATGGCGCTTGACATTGTCCTGTACGCAACAGAACCAAGCCCCTGGTTTCTGAGCTCAGATTCCGATTAGGTAAGTACAAGTAGATACTATCACCCTTTGTGATTCTTTTTCAGATTATCTGCAGATCAGAGAAAAAGGCACTGCATTAGTCCATGTGCCAAAGGTCATCTTTGCAATTACAAGCCTATTGTTAGGAGTTAATCATGATCACTACTGGGAAAGGGTATCATCAAAGAGGCTTAAAAATGTGAACAACTTGACTCTCATTATAAAATTTTTATTCCTGTATTAAGTGGCTTCCAGAAGCACTGCAGATTAAGACACCATTGTCTGTTTTTTTCAAAAGAAACAGCAATCAGTGAGAGTTAAGGTAAATGTTTTCTCTGCCTTCATCTTCCAAATACGATTTCCAGTGAACCAGAAGAGATTTTGTCCTGTGACTACGTAGGAGATGAGTTCCAGGGGATTTATATTTAGATGGTCTCTGGAATGGAATACTGATGCTGTTATAAAGAAGGTGAATCAATAACCCTTGGAAAAAAACCTCTAAGGAGAATGAACAATAATACAATCATGCAGATACATGTATAGTGGGTAATGAAACAAAACTTTTAAAGTGTGATACATATTTTATCATGAAAATTGAACATTTAAGAGAGTAACTCAGCACCATTTTGTAAATTCTTCTTTTAAACATGTTTTGTGATAGACAATTTGCCTGCTGGAGTGTGATGGAAAATGAAGTATTGCATTTTTAAAATATTCAACAGGATGCTGTTGATTCTGGCAAAACAAACAAAGCTCAGACACATCCCAAACTGCAGTAATGAACAAAAGGGTGCAGTAAGTTATCTTCAAAAAGCAGCTGAGCTGACAATGCTTACAAAACAAAACAGGCAACAGGAAAATGTGACACTAAGATCTTACACACTTTCATGTTTCTTCCTCTCCAAGTTAACCCATAAAAGTCTGTAATATATAAATGAACTTTAAGAAAATCTTGTTTCTAGAAATACTTTGCTGGTAAAACAAGGATGCCAGGGCACTTCGAGAACAGAAATTAAATGGATTCTTTATCCTGCAAACTACTAAGCACTTCTTCCGAGTGAAATCACTTGGTGTTTCCCAGGCTTTGCTCAACATCACGCTTAATTAAACTTTTGCTAATAAACATGAAGAGCTCAATTTAGCCCCATTGCTGGACTCCATTGACAAAGCAGTTCTTCAGTCAAGCCTGCTTATCTGCCTGTGTATTTATTTTTAGTCGATACATGGAGTGCTAGCATATACATGTAAATATTTTATAAAGATTTTAGAAATCAAACATATGAAAAAAGTTTTAATGGCAATAATGTAAATTATTGTTTCTTTAAAGGATATGTTTAATTTGGGTAGCTTGAAATTGAAATATTTCACAAACATATCTTTACTATGTTATTATCTGGTACATTTTATGCTTGAATGTTCTTAAATGCACAAGTATTAATTACAACTTCATTTTTCTTAATAAGACAGGGTTAAGAATTGTAAATTTAAATTTTTTTTTACATTTAAATGTAAATTGTAAATTTAGTCATAAAACTTGGCAGCCGGTCACAAGTGGTGTTCCCCAGGGCTCAGTACTGGGGCCTGTTCTGTTTTAACATCTTTATCAGTGATCTGGATGATGGGATTGAGTGAACCCTCAGTAAGTTTGCAGACGACTCCAAGCTAGGCAAATGTGTCCATCTGCTTGAAGGTCAGGAGGCTCTACAGAGAGATCTGCACAGACTGGATCGATGGGACAAGACCAACGGTATGAAGTTCAACAAGGCCAAGAGCTTTGGGTCCTGCTCTTGAGACACAACAATCCCCTGCAATGCTACAGGCTTGGGGAAGAGTGGCTGGAAAGCTGCTCAGCGGAAAAGCACCTGGAGATGTTGGTCAGCAGCCAACTGAATATGAGCCAGCAGTGTGCCCAGGTGGCCAAGAGGCCAATGGCATCCTGGCTTGTATCAGCAATAGTGTGGCCAGCAGGAGTAGGGCAGTAATTGTGTCCCTGTACTGGGCACTGGTGAGGCCACACCTTGAGAACTGTGTCCAGTTTTGGGCCCCTCACTACAAGAAGGACGTTGAGGTGCTGGAGCATGTTCAGAGAAGGGCGACGAAGCTGGTGAAGGGTCTAGAGCATAAGTCTTACGAGGAGCGGCTGAGGTAACAAGGGATTGTTTGGCCTGGAGAAGAGGAGGCTGAGGGGAGACTTTATGACTCTCTACAACTACCTGAAAGGAGCTGGCAGCAAGGTGGGGGGCAGTCTCTCCTCCCATGTAACAAATGATAGGATGAGAGGATATGGGCTCAAGTTGTGCCAGAGGAGATTCAGGTTGGGTATCAGGAAAAATTTCCTTAGAGAGGGTTGTGAAGCATTGGAACAGGCTGCCCAGGGAGTTGGTAGAGTCACCATCCCTGCAGGTATTTAAAAGCCATGTGGATGTGGTGCTCAGTGACATGGTTTAGGGACCCTGGCAGTGTAAGGTGAACGGTCGGTCTCTTCCAACCAGATGATTCTGTGATTCTGAGAATGCACACCTAACTGCAAAACAACGGCTGCTTTTCTAGATGACATTCGGTTTGACAATTATACCTTTTCCCTTCTGAATATTTCTGTATTTTCCTGAGGAATTGCCGGTATGAAGACTACGCAGCCACACTTGAAACACCGTCTTTATAGTATAAATCCATTGTATCCTTGAGCCCTGCAATGTTCTTCGACATTCTTAGATTCTCTCTTGCATTAATGGCTCACTTTAAAAATGAATGTGTAAACACATATTTTAGTTTGTAGAGAAATCTAATGGTTTAAAACAGTTTAAAATCAGTTTCTCTGCACTGTGTATATACAAAAGGAATTATTACACTGGCAGTTACTATTTCTCTTTTTATAAGTAACACGCTTCAGTGAAAAATCTAAGCCACATCACTCACCAGATAAAGAAAGACAAATTTTAGAAGTGTGATTTATGGAAACCTTAAATGGTGGTTTGAAGTCCTCTCGCATTGTTTGAAGCGCAGTGTGTTCTAGCTTTACTTACACATGTGACATACACATGCTTTTTCACTTATACACGTGGTCTAGTTGCAATTATAGACTGGGAAGAAATTACTTATAATTGCAACAATTCATTCCTCAGTCTGTTTTGCATTAGGCAACCATTCTTACAAACCATATTGTCTGTTTTTCCTGTTTCTAAGATTAGAATAATTCTTATTTAGCAAAATTAACATTAAAAATTAGTATGTAATTACTGAAGCAATCTGAAATTATTGGAGCATTACCCTATAATCTGATCATTCTGTCTCCATCCACGGGGAAAAGGAAACCTCCATGCATCATAGCTGTCAGTGCAGGTGAAGAAATAACTCAGCCACTCCTTCTTCCTCACCCTCAGACTACTCTCTTTGGCCATGCCTATGTTAGTAGGTCAAATCAGTATAGGAACTGGTCTCTGGTCCTCAGACCATGTGGCACAACAAAGCCTGCACCCCTATTCCCAAATTCTGATCTCACATTATTCTCTGAACTACTCTCAGGCAATTTTTTCAGAGGTCTAGACCATGCTAAGGGGACATGCCAACCATTGAAATTGTGGGACAGTGTTTGACACATCCGTAGCACTCTGTAGATGTTAGTGAGGATATAACCAGGAAAGGAAGAAAATACTGAAACATTCCTACTGCATGACTTTTTCCTCCCAAACCTCTTCCTGAAGGTAATCTCACAGAAGCGTGATGGACCCACTGGTATTGTAGATGCTGCTATGACACCCCTTTTCTTTTAAATGCTGACAGTTTTTTTTTCAGCTTCTATGGAGAACTAAAACGCAGACAATCCAATTCTGGAACACCTGAAGTGCATTATTTCATGAGTGAAATGCCCTCCATGGGACCAGCTGTGGAACCAGGCATGTTCTATAGTACACATATGGTGTTTGATCTTGATAATCAAAATTATGTATCTTGTAGGAAATATAACAGAGGAGAAATAGGAGAAATATTGCACTGAGTTAATGCTCCAGTTAGCTTAACTGCTACTTGGAATTAATTAACTGTTATATTGCTTGAAGATGTTCCATAAATGACTTGCAAATGTACATGTGCAGAGGAGCGGCACTGAACTGTATTATTAAGGCATAAAGGTTTATTAGAGGATCTCACAAGACCTATTGTAACCAAGAATGTGATCACGTAAGAGAGTATGTCTTACAAAAATGTCTGTCTTCTTAATGAAGTTCTTACTGCTGATGCCAGAAGCTTTTTTCCTTTCTTGTTTCCTGCTTCAGTCCACACTGAAGTTCATGCTTCTCTTGAAATGTCTCACTTATGTGAATAATCTTACGTTTCCCCTGGTACTTTACAGGAAGCAAGGTTCTCTATTACATTCAAAATTCTGCGCCCTCTGAAGTGCCTGAGATGTTGACACTGACTCCTGCAGGCTGTCTTGGAGGGTTTGTATCACTATGTGCAGACAAACTGCAATTTAATTGGAAATTATACATTCCATAGCTTAATTGTTAACTTTGCATCTTTTTTTCCAAAATACAAAATTTCATTGCAGAGATAATTTGAATACCTTTGTCACACTGAAGAGGGAAAGAATTAATTAAATTCCGGATTGCCAATCAAGTTGAGAACACAATACGGAAATCCTCATTAAACAGCAGGCAAGTAATGGTGCTCAAATTGTGACAGAGACTAATGTATCTTGAAAATGAAAATGCCACCTCCAATCTGTAACATAATGATATGCACAGATTTCTCCCTGCCCCCATTCCCACTCTTTTTGCTCAAGTCTAAAGTGCACTCTGTAATGCATTATTAAGCTAAATTCTGACCCAGTTTCTTAATTATCTGTAAGATACAGAGAACTTCCAGCAGAATATTAACTAAGGCAAGAGATGTTAGACAGAAGAATCCGTGATGGCATTAGAGAGAATCATTAGCATTTTGCTAAGAAAATCCTTCACATTTTAATACTTAACCTATACTAATCTGTAGAATTTATATTTTAAAGTGGTACAAAGCACATACCAACCAAGCCACCAAAACAATGCAGGCCAAAAAGGAAAGAAAAGAAAAGAAAACAGAAGTATTTGGGGAAGCATTCCTGGATTGACAAAATCAAAAACTTGTAGCATAGTGACACATTTCTGAGACAACAGGATTTTTTCCAACCATTCTTAGTGGATGCCACTGACAGTTGTTACAATCTCATATAACATTATGTGCTGAACTATTTATTTTAGATGAACTGAAGAATATAGTCTGCTATGGTTTATACATGTGTACCAAATTTTTTTGGGGGGTACAACTGGGGTAAACAACTGTCATACTAAACGACAGTTTGAAAGAATCCTCCAAACACTTTTGTGGCTGGTTAGTATCAAGTTAGTGCTTGCAGTTTTATACCTCCCTGTACTGCTGCATATTACTGGAATACGAGAAGTTTTCATAGTGAAAAATCAACCACAGATACACTATATTAGAAAGAATCAGAGAACACATGGAATTCCATCTACAAAGCTGTAGGCATATGAGATTTTGAAGACCTGCTGTATCTCTGATGTAAAAGCATTTTAGTGAGCGAACAACATACTGCAAGAGCAATGTATTTAGTGAGAACCATTTTTAATATATAAAATACCTTTCAAAACTATTTGAGGAAAAAATACTTTCCCCACCTCATAACTGAAGGATTTGTGGTATGCTCATACAGAAAGTCAAGCTTTATTTGTAAAATTCAGACAGCAGAGAAAGACTGCAATATGTATTTCTAATTTTGTGGACAAAGATCTATTTATTCAGTTCAAAGATAAAAGAAAACCCATGCAGTCCAGTTACCATTGATTCGAGGGGTCACCTAACTTGCAGAATACGGAATTTGTGTATACAATTTTTAAAAAATAATTGCTTTTTGAATTAATCAACAAAGAAATCCTACTGTTTGAAAAAGAGTAAGAGTCAGTTAAATACAATGTTTTATTAGCAATAGTGTCAAATGCAACTCATGTGGCAAGTCTGTAGTTTGCAAACCATTTGATGATTGGAAAGTGCTAACAAGCTTAATGTACATTCGAGTACATTGCTTCAATTTGAAGTGACTTCCTCTACTGAAGCATCTGGATGTATCGTTGCAACACTGTGAAACCCACTTCAACCCACCAAATATTCTCCTATGAATAAAAGTGTCCAAAATTCCTCCAAAGTGATGAACAGCAAGGCTGAGACACCTTTCCTTTACAGATAAGGAAAAAACTCCAAATCAACATTTTATACTTGAGCACCTAAATCAGTGCGTAGGCATCTAAACAAAAAACCTGATTTTCAAAGGCAGATTTTTGTAAAACTACCACATGCTTTTCCATCTGCATGATTTTTCTTTCTAGACTAATCCATGTACTTGGCCAGACCCAAACACTGATACCTGAGTAACCTCTACAGAGAACAACCGCCTTTTTTTTCATGCATTTGCAGTTCGTTTGTGTTTGAATGCAATCAAGCCAGCATTTAGTCAGCTGTCTCTCAGCCCAAGCACAAGCCTGGGACAAAGCTGGACACCAGGAGGATGTTTACTAATGTAAGGATGTCAGCTGAACCATCCACGACATCCTGACACCACAGCGTCGAGTTCTTTCACCTCCTGAAGTGCTTTGATCCAGTGGCGGACTGTAAGGAAATCTGCACAGCCTTTTAGGTGGGAAACTATTCCAACCAATGCAGACGTGGCTGGACAGACAGCCTGAAGGCCTTAACCTTGTCTCTGTTGGGCAAAGAAAAGTCCCTAGTGAAAATATGCTGGTATCTATTGTTCACTTCTTCACATAATCACCAGTGCTATTATTGTTAAATGAAAGAGAGCCCCCCTCCCTAAAAGCAAAATCATCTGTTTAGACACAGGAACATTCTGCCTCTTTGTGTCACGCTGCTCCACGGTCATCGCTATTTCTCTCTTAAAAACATCCAGTGAGAGTTTTTCTGTCTTCTCAGGACTCTATTTCTTCCATCACTTCCATCACAATTGTTCGAGGGCCAGTCAGGATGAGGTTGCTCACTGTCCTGTAATCCACATGGAGAACATTGAGGCCGTTGACAGACACAACAAATTGGCAAACCTGGGGAGAAAAGTGAACAACAAAAACCAGTTATGCACTAGACATTTTTTGCAAAGATTTTTACACAGATGTACCCTAACTCCTGGGCAGGCACAACCTCCAGAACTCTTCATACTATCTTGTTCGTCACTCTTAAGAAAAACATATTTCTTAGAATTAATCTGGCAAGTTAATTTTCCGTAGAATTTTTTTAAATATCACTGCTACATTCAAAGCTGTGGAATTTTGAAGTCCTACACCAATCATTTTTCTTAAAATAATGATGTTATCCTTATAACAATGACATTTTTCTTGTAATAATGTTAATTTCTGGTATCAGTGGTGCTTTGCAAAAAACATGGGACAAGACAACTCTGGCCATTGCAAAGAGGCTCTTACCAAATACTTCACTGAAACCATTTTAGACAGCTCTTGGTAGTCACAACTCTTGGTAGATAAAAAAATTTTATCATGTTTCCAGGCTGAGGGCAAGGTCTGGATGATGACTTCACCAGATACAGCACCACAACCTCCTCTGGTACAACATGAACCCAAAGGATCCAAATTATAGAAAATAGTATCATGGAAGATGAAGTCAGTACTAGGATGGATTAAAATGTCACTGCCATTTTCAGGAGATATTCCTACACAAATTTAGTTCTTTTTACTCTTTATGTGAACAGTTTTGGGTTTTCTTCAGTAAGTATGTCTCATTAATTAATATAAAATATGTTAATATTTTGTTTTTAAAAGCTGTAATGAATTCAGATGTTGAAAGTCTTGTATTATCAGGCCATTTTCTGTCAAAAAGTTTTGATGGAAATATCCTGACCAACTGTATATCTTGCAAGAGTTAACCAGAGAAACAACGCTGTAAAAAACCGAGGAGGAAAAGAAAGATAACCATACTGATTCCTCAAAAACATTAAGCCTTTTCAGTATCTAATCATAATATTAGACTATTTGGTAAAAAGGCCAAAAATGTGTAGTGTCTAGATGTGTGTTTTTAATGACAAAAAGATGGAGCCTGAAGCAACAATAATATCATCCTGATGTTTCAATGAAAACAGTACATTCACTAGAAAGTTATTTTACTCACAAGTCATCTTGAGTCTGCAAAAGAGAAGCTATGAAGTGAGTATCACTAGAAATTCTCACACTTTATTTTCTATTTTCACCTTTCCTATTTAGGCTGAAACGCAACACAAAGATGTATGCAGGAGGGGTGGGAAGCAGCTCTGGAGTATTCCAGCGTTAACTCTAAACCAGATTTTCTCACAAGCCAAGTCCTTCCCTCTCAAGCAAAACATAGTGAAACTCAATTTGTATTTGTGTAAAATGTACAGAATGTAGCTATTGATGATCTGTTTAAGGAAAATTATAGAGGCAGCAAAGCGAATCCAAAAATGTAACATTTTATCATAAATACCACTGATTATCTTGATTTTTGCTCCTTAGAGCCTCTGCGTAGGAAGAGTGGCAGCAGCAGCCCCTGAAGGGAGGGCAGACTTCTCGCCTGCACCTTACCACTTACCCTCAGAACACCTCTGCAGAGCTGAAGATCCTCAAAGACAGCCTTGCTGGTAGCCTGCATGATCATCAAAGTATGGCAACCAGCAATACCATTCAGCCAGCTTCCGTGGCAGTAAGGATGTATCCTTCCTACACATTCATATGCTGCATTTCAGCTGCAAGTAGCGTTGGACAAACAATTCAGTTTTTGCACACAGACAATGCCTTCTGAATGTTAAGATTTTTTGTGGAAAAGGTATCCAACCCATTACCCTCTGCAGTGTGCTTCAATTAGTATTTAAGAGGCATGTCTACTCTGCAGTTTAAAATGCAGCTTAGTGCTCTAACTATAGGTCTCAACTTCCAGCAGTATTTCCTAATGCTTTCTATGGCTTTCCAAGATTGTATCAAGTTGTACTGAATTATAGCTCTGGCTCCAGAATAATATTTGGGTTGATTTAAAACAGACCTGTAGAAATAACATTGTCTCTTCTGGCTTAATGCAATTTTTGGAAGTTGAATGGTTGATGTTTGTTTTACTGCTGCATATTCTCAGACTTCTCAAGTTACTGGAATCCCAATGCATGGGACTTGTGTTTGGCCAGAGGCAGGCATGCAAGCATATGATGGATAAATCTGCATGCTGGATCATGTCAGGGGCATTTGGGGGCCTCCGGGGAACATCCCTGGCAAAGAAACAGACTTTCTACACCAGTCAGCCACTCACACCAGGGCTGCAATGGTGTAAATGTGGACAGCACAGGCACCACAGTAGTGAAGAGCCATCTGGATGCCAAAGAGTGAACTTCTTACGCAAAAGACAAGAGTTGACACGTCTGCATTCTCAGTGTGTTTGTTTAATGTACACCCTTGTGGTATTATTAATCAGCAATGCATACAGGCTGAGAACAGTCCCCTTCATGCCATCCTTAGCACTGGATCCAAATGGCTTATTAGTTTCATCATTTCCAGCGGATAGGATTAGATGCAAAATGTCCACCCAATCCAGATGAGAAGAGAAATGTAGAGAGGAGGACAAGGCACTTCTGTCCTACAATTACTTTAGTCCTAAATTTAGAATTACTTCTCTCCTAAAATTGCATGAAAAGACCCATGAGGAACAGGAGATGGTAATAAAAAGCCAGTCACTCTGGGGGCAGAAAGCTCTCCCCATGGCCGTCGCTTGGCCAGTGCCCCCAAGGGCTGAGTCTCTGCAAATTCCAGATCCAGTTCCCTCAGGGATAAAGAAATACAGAGCCATTTCCTGCATCCTCCAGTCCTGATGAGGGGAGAGAGGTTTTCACAGTCCTGGACCTGTTGTTATGCTGAGTGCTCTCAACTCACCCGGTTTTCTTCTCCCCACCCCAGTTTTCCATCCAGTGCTGCCTCTGGCACAGGGATGAAAGGCAGTGCTGCTTCATGCATTTTGGCCATCATCGATCCTGCTCCAAAAGCCTACACCGTGCATTGCTCTCTTGGTGGAGTGAGAGCAATCAAGTACCCACAAACCAGCCCTGACTGAGTACATCAACCCACAGATTATTATATCAGGAGTTTTCTTAAGGAGAATGGTTTACAAAATCATGATAATTTAACGTTAGGTTTGTGAAAACACATTTCAAAAGGCTCTAAGTGCTCTGCTCATAGCTACAGCTGTTAAGGGCTTTGTAACTACAAACATGTAAAATTTCTCTGTTGGTTTCCACACATCAGTAACTACACTAGATAATAAACTAAAGTTAAAAGAGTCTCAAGAACCTTTTATTGCTCATTTCCTTATAGTTCCCTAAGGAGCTCAAAAGGACATGAGCATCCATATCTATCCCTCAAACTTCATGAAATGACAAAGTCCAGAATAAACACCAACTGTTCTGTTGGTCAGGATGCGGCGATCTAAAAACCACAGAAACTGTAACAGTTAAATAAAGTAACATTGAAATGAAAAGGCCCCCTTAATTAATTTCAAATATTTAAGTATTACAGTAATAAACATTTATTGTATTTCAACCTCCCACCTTGGCATATGGCAGCCCACAGAAGTAGGGGTAGCGGAAAAGGCACCTCTGCCTTCCTGCAGATTTTCACTGGCACATACAGAAGGTTTAACCAAATCCAGGTGTTCCCAGGAAAAGCAAAATTTCAACTTCGGGCTTTCAATTGAACAGAAAGTATGTTGGAACCTATCGCTTAAAGTTAGCAAAGATTTGTCATGCCGTTTGTCATCAAACTGAAGATGGTGAGAAGAGGGATTATAATTAGTTACCATAATGTTTAATGGCCAAAATCAGGATCGTGTTGCACTTGGAGCTGTACAGCCCTTCCTCTCCCTCATTGGTTATTGCTCTTCCCCCTCCACAGCAAGGTTTGGCTGCTGGCCCCTCCTTGGTCCTGCCAAGCTGTTCTAGAGCCACTCCCTGCCTTTCCTGCCAGGAGAACTGCCCGCCGGCCAAACCAAAGCCCTGCTCCCTCACAGGGGTGCTGCCTGCACCGAGGCTGGACGGCTGAGCCAGGATCTGCGGTGATCTGCGGTGATCTGCGGCTGATCAGGAGCTGCGGTGAGTGTGACTGCAGGATGCTCCGGAGGGATCTCAGAGACCAGCTGCAGGCGTGGGTGCAGAACTGCACAGCTACATTAAAGCCCATTATTGAACGGAAACATCGCATACCTGGCGCTAATTCTTATTTAGCCTTCTGCCTCAGAGTGACCTTAATATTTGTGAATGCTACAGGAATATTCTTTGAGGATAGGCAGTTAGCTGAGAGCCTCAGATATTCAGATGCTGTTTGTGCCATAGGCCTTGGCCACATGTCTTTGTGGAGTCAGGCCTTGCTTGCTGGACTTTTCTCAATTTAATATATATATTTTTTTTTTTTTAAATCCT